>NC_044984.1:120308464-120359957 GCF_008728515.1 Papio anubis | reverse complement strand
ATGGTGATAGTGATGGTGAGATGATGGTGATGATGGTTTACAGTAAATTTAACTGGGGTAGGTCACATTGCTGTTCATTCTCAAAGTTCAGTCACAGTGTATTAGTCTGTTCTCACATTGCTATGAATACCCAAGACTGGGTAATTTATAAAGAAAAGAGGTTTAATTAACACATAGTTCTACATGGCTGGGGAGGCCTCAGGAAACTTACAATCATGGTGGAAGGGACCTCTTCACAGGGCGGCAGGAGAGAGAATGAGTGCCAACTGGGGAAATGCCAGACACTTATAAAACCATCAGATCTCGTGAGAACTCACTCACTATAATGAAGACAGCATGGGGGAAACCACCCCCATGATTCAATTACCTCCCATCAGGTCCCTCCCACAACATATGGGGATTATGGGATTACAATTCAAGATGAGATTTGGGTGGGAACACAAAGCCAAACCATATCATAGGGCTGCTGCTTTGCCTTCTATACTACTAATCTTCAAGGAACCGAGAATCTCAACTTTTGGGGGGTGCTGTGGCTTAGACTTATCCTGAGCTGTTGAAATTGAATTTTGCATTGGAACCAGCAAAGTGTAAGGGTGCAGGCCTGATCATCCACAGACACTAGTGGACGCATGAGGAAGGCCTCACCCAGCAATGAGAAAAATAATCACCTATGCTGCTCAGTCAGGGCAACATGGTGCTGCATTACTGAGGTACTGAGCTAACTGTTGTTGCAAACACTTTGAAACATATATAGTAGCTAGAATATAACAGAAATATATTTGTCATTTCATGCACAATCAGAATGGGTGTTTTTGTCCAGTGAGTTCTCTCTTCCACGTACTGAATCAGGGAACTGATGCAGTCTCCTTCCAGCTTAAAGCTCCACATCTTCAACAAGTAGCTTCAAGTGTGTTGTGCTCAGCTGAGACAAACGGTGCAAGGAGTAGCAGCCCAGAATTGCATGTGAGAGTTTTTAAAAGCTACAACTGGATGTCACACACTTTAATTCTGCTCTCATTGCATTGGCTAATATTCAGATGCCCAGCCACAACTAACTTGTTAGGGAGGCTGGGAAATGTCACCTAGCTATGTGTTCAGGAAGGAGGGGATGCAGTTTTGGGGAACCACTCACCAAACACAGATGTATGCCCCCTTGAATGGCAAGGGGTGGTCACTTGTCTTTACAGAGCATCTCAGCTTTTGCTCAGGATGGACTCTGCTTCTCTCCATAATCTTCCCATTTAACCCCCATAAAACTCTAAGCAAAACCCCATGTATAATCCTCATTTTAAGTATTGAACTGAGACTTAGAGACCTGAAGGAATATGCCCAAGGTTGCCAACATAGAAACCCGTAATAGGAGGACAAAAATCTCACTCCAAAGCCTAGACTATTTAAGATTATGTTATATGGCTCTCAAACCAGTAATGATTCTTCTTTATTCCATGAGTTTGTGAGTAAATTATCTGCGTCATCCTAAATGTGGGAACATCTATTATTCCTTGGTACATTTTTCCTGTGTGCTGTGCCTTTCCAAGTCCCAACTCAATGTAGATCATGTCTTCTGGATTTTGGATCTGGCTTCAGTCTCCTTCATAACCTACTAATTATCTACAGAGATTGGCAGTAGTCAGTATTTTATTAAGAATGTTTGGGAAAATCTCAGTTCATAAATATTGTACGCTGAAAGGTATATTTAGAAAGCCATATCTAATCTGAACTGAATTTTTGATGCATACAACCCTCCTTTTCAAAACTCACTCAGCCATCCTGAAAATTTTCCCTCCTATAAGGGACATACTGTTGGCTTCTCAGACCACCTTGCCTTCTATGTTCAGGAAAGTCTTTTCCCTTTCAGCCTGTTTCTTATGCCTTTCATAATTTTTTTATAATTTTCTGTTTTCAGAAGATGAGAAACAGACTAGTATTTGGATTTCCTATAAGAGGATATCAATAAAAGAATAAAAGAATAGCTTATGAGGGTGAAAAGTAGGAAGGAAGGTATGAAAGGGAATAAATTGCCCTCAACTAGGAAGACATAATGTATTTCTAGTCTTGGTCTAGACAAATCTAATAATTTGACCTTAAATAAATCTCCTCTTTCTAAGGATGCTTCCAAACCACATGAGTATAAATTCCATGTTCCCCAGGGGTGCATCGCTGGTTGTGGTATGTCCACCTGTTCAAGCCTTGTCATTGACCTCTTCATCTCTCACCTCCTCCTTCTGGACAGTTTGTCCTTAGGCAACTGAACAGCAGGGATGAGGCAAAGCTATTGAGGTAGCTGTTGCCATGGTTTCTAGCAAACCAGACTCACTTGTGTGCTTGGCGAGAGAATGAGCTCCACTGCAGGTGCCCAGTCGAGAATGCACAGCAAAGGAATTGAGTTGCATTATCTCTGACTTCCCAGTGAACTGAAGAATGCTAGGAACCTAGCAGCCATCATTCAATATGTGAGCTAAATTGAAAGACATAAACCGATTGTTTCTAAAATATCCTTTGGTTCTAATATTTTGTTTAATTTACTGCATAACAGATCAAAGTCTTCGTGTATTAGGCTGTACTTAGTGTATTGGTCTGTCCTTGCATTGCTGTAAGGAAATTCCTGAGACTGGGTGATTTATAAAGAAAAGAAGTTGATTTGGCTCCTGGCTCTGCAGGCTGCACAGAAGCATGGTGCCAGGATCAGCTTCTGAGGAGGCCTCAGGAAGGCCTTTGCCTTCATGGTGGAAGGCAAAGGGGGAGCAGGCAGCTCTCATGGTGAGAGTGGGAGCAAGAGAGTGAAGGGAGAGGTGCCCCACACTTTCATACAAACAGACCTCACATGAACTCAAAATGAGAACTCATCACCAAGAGGATGGCACTAAGCCATTCACAAGAGATCCATCCCCATGGTCCAAACACCTCCCACCAGGCCCCACCTCCAACACTGAGGATTACATTTCAACAGGAAATTTGGAGGGGAGAAACATCCAAACCATATCACTTAGTATACTTGATTTAAAATAGAATATCAACCTTCCGGTTCCAGTTCAACTCATAGTGCAGTCACCATTGGAAAACTTATTGTATGATTAATTAAATCTTCTTATTCTATGTGAACATAATTTATCACCACTAACCCAAGGAGCCCAATTTTCTCTTGGAGCTGTGTGTAATGCCACTCAGGAGGTGTAAAGACTTTTTAGGGTCTGGGAACATACAGACCTCCTAAGTCCACGGCATCCTCTGGCTCAAGCACAGATATCCTATTCTAGGATGCCGCTAACTGAAAATTGTCATGCCTGCATTGGCTCTGAGAAGTTTTATGGAAAAGGGAAGTCTGTATTTATCAGGATACCTTACAACAGAAACAAACCACCAAATCTCAGAAGCGTAATACATTTTATTGAAATTTAGGTAAGCGTGATGTGCGTTGGTCACCTCTCATGTGTCTTACAGATGCATCATCGGGAGCATGTGGCCTCAAAGAACATTGAAGCGGGATGAGGAATTTAAGGAGAGAGCCCATCAGCTCTTAACTACTGCAGCCCAGAAGTGATGCATATCACTTGCCTTTACAGCTCATTAGCCAGAATTGGTCACATGACCTCAACGTTACTGCAAAGAAAGCTGGGAAATTCAAGGGAAGAACATGAGACATTTGATCTGTACAAATTCCTCTGCTACACATTCCCAGATGTTTTGGGTCTCATCGAAATGCATTCTTTAAAAAAAAAAAATTTATTGCCATAGATTTTTGGGGAACAGGTGGTATTTTGTTACATGAGTAAGTTATTTAGTGGTGATTTGTGAGATTTTGGTGCACCCATCACCAGGGCAGTATACAAGGAATCCAATTTGTAGTCTTTTATCCCTCTCACCTCTGCCACCCTTTCCCCAAGTTCTCAAAGTACATTGTATCATTCTTGTGCCTTTGCACCCTCATAACTTAGCTCCCACTTCTCAGTTGCAACAGTCAATGTCTGAAGAGGGTGTGTCTTAATTCTTTACATTAGCAATTGTACTTCTTCTCAGTCTCCCAGTTTGTTCTGTTTGGGCTTCACATTATCCTGTTGTATTAGTTATTCTGAGCAGAGTAAAGCAAGAAAGCACACATGAAAGAATAGTTTCAGAGAATGCAATGGATCAACTTTATTCTCCCTTCTAATAGCTTATTTTTATGCCTATTGCCTGGAGCTGTTCTTCTAATGAGACTTTAATAACTGCCGCAACTGAAAGTTCAGAGTTGGTGCCTCCAACTGCTTCCTGAATTTCCTAGAAGAAAGCTAATTAATCTGTGGGCCTTCCTGACCTCACCTTGTCTTTTGTTTTATTCCAATAATTAGTATCTCATTAGTGCATTTAGGCTTTCCTCACCCGGCTTTTGGTTCTTGTGCCATTCTGTGTCAGATATAAGATACACTATAAGATACACTCTGCCCCCAAAGAGCTCAATAGTTGAGTTCACGAAGTGATGAAGACTTTTCTGGATCTTAATTATCCCTCACAGAGGAGCCTAACTGCTGATTCAAGATCCTTAGTAGCTCCAAGGAGTCTTGTTTCTCCCCGATACTGGGCAGCAAAGTGAGGTTTTCCTACTCCAGTGGGTATTGGGAAAGACCAGTGTTCCAATGAAGAGTTTTACAGTTTCCCACACGTCAGTGGTGGCTGTGGTTTAAATGGCAGATACCCAGGAAGAGTAGGGCAAATTGTGTTATCCCATTCCTAACTTATCTATTCCAGACACTTCAAGTTGTCTTCAGATTATGTTTTCTTTTATATTTTTTTCTAGAAAAAAAAATGACTTCTGTTGTTTTTACATAACTACAGAAACTTAGAAGAAAAAACATTCTCCCTTTTCTTGCACTTAAAAAAATGCTTATTGAGGAGACAGTATCTCAAGCTGTTTGCAAGGATGGAATTTTTTGCTCTTGGGCTCTTTTGTTTGTTTGTTTGTTTGTTTGTTTGTTTTGAGACGGAGTCAACTCTGCTACCCAGGCTGGAGTGCAATGGCGCAATCTTGGCTCACTGCAACCTCTACCTCCTAGGTTCAAGTGATGCTCCTGGTCAGCCTCCCAAGTAGCTGGGATTACAGGCCAGTGCCACCACACTCAGCTAATTTTTGTATTTTTAGTAGAAACAGGGTTTCACCATGTTGGTCAGGCTGGTCTTGAACTCCGGACCTCAGGTGATCCACCTGCCTCAGCCCCCCAAAGTGCTGGGATTACAGTAATGAGCTACTGCACCCGGCCTGGGCTCTCTTTTTTTTTTTTTTTTTAATTTAACTTTCATTTTAAGTTCAGAGGTACATGTGCAGGTTTCTTACAAAGGCACACTTGTGTTTAGGGGTTTGTTGTATGGATTATTTCATCACTATTAAGCCTAGTGCCCATTAGTTATTTTTCCTAATCCTCTCACTCCTCCCACCCTCCACCCTCCAATAGGCCCCACTGTCTGCTGTTTCCCTCTATGTGGGTCTATGTGTTCTCATCATTTAGCTCCCACTTATAAGTGAGAACATGCAGGATTTGGTTTTCTGTTGTTGTGATAGTTTGCTAAGGATTGTGTTTTCAATTTCTTAGAATTCAGTTACTTTATTTTATAATAATTTGTAATTTCACACACACAAGCTGAGTGTAAGAAGCATGTCTGCTTTATTAAGTGTGTTGATTCTGCACCTGTAAAGAAAATAGTATTAAGCACACACAAGGCAGGGCTAGTTTGAGCAATAAAGATACAGTTTCCCACTTTTAAATGCAGACAGTTTATTTCTTACATAGAGAAAGAAAGAGCAGCCAAAGTTGCTTGCTCCCCATGGTTCTTCTCACACACATCAAAAAGAACACCAAAGCTACAATGTGAATTGTGGGATCCACCACTACCAAAGAGCCAGGTCTAGCTGGTAGCTAGGCAGGTTTGTAGTCTTATCACATCTATTCTGAGTGTCACAGGGAGAAAAGCCTCATGCCTTATCAGAAACCAGGAGATGATGAGTAATTCTCTTGGCAGCCTCCACGGGAGACAGAGACCTTAGTGGGAGATTTTGTTTGTTTGTTTTTAAACAGGAGGATCAGAAGGCTTTCTGCTGAGACTCAGCTTTGCCGGGGTTCAAGCCTTGCCTGCAGAGACTATGTGGACATGAACAGGGCACCATTGCAGAGCTGTTCCCCTACAACTGGCTCCCAGAGAGTGCTCGATAAATATTTGTTGAATAAATGTGAACACGTACGCATGAAGACCCCGGTGAGAAGACAGGGAAAAGTTCTGTTGTTTTTAACCCTGTAACTTTTATTCTGAATGTTCATTGTGGAATAATGATGGAAAAGGCAGTGTCCTCCCAGTGATGCTCAGTGGGGCTTGGAGACATGTCACTGTATCTTTCAGACACAACCTAACATGAAGCATGTCTGTTGGGCTGCATGGGTGTTCCTTTCTTCAAAGGAACATTACAGGCATGCTATTCACAACTTCACCAATTCTTGGCAGTCGCTCACACTGCCAAGAGACAGTAAGTGAAGGAGTAATTAAAGAGGGTTCCTTCTGAAATCAGTCAAGCGAGGTTCATACCCCTATTCTTCTCCATCCTAGTTAGCTGTGTAACGATGGGCAATTAAAGCTCCCTGTGCCCTATGCTAATCATTTTACAATAGGGATAATCATTTTACAAAGGGATAATAATACCTATGTTTCATAGGGCTGTTTATGATTAGATGAGATAATACATGCAAATAACTCAGAACAAGGCCTGCATACATTATGGGCTCAAATACAACATTATTATTATTATTGCTGTTACTGTGAAGTTTTTGAACCCACCTCTTTCTAACCCTTTTGTAGAGGGTGTGTTGAACAGAGATCTATCAAAGCCACTTCTAAGGTTCTACCCAACCTGGTGATCTGTAAAGTTTTATTTATTTATTTTTTAACTTTTATTCTAAATTCAGGGGTACATATGTAGGTTTGCTACACAGGTAAACTTGTATCACGGGTGTTTGTTGTACAGATTATTTCATCTCCCAGGTGTTAAGCCTAGTACCCATTAGTTATTTTTCCTGATCCTCTCCCTCCTCCCACCCTCCACCTTCTGAAAGGCCCCATTGTATGCTGTTCCCCTCTATATGTCCATGTGTTCTCATCATTCAGCTCTCACTTACACGTGAGAACAGGTAGTATTTGGTTTTCTGTTCCTGAAATGGTTTGCTAAGGATAATCCTAAGTGTAATAATTCTAGGATTAGTGATACATATGCCAAAAAGCAACTATTAAAATATACAAAAGAGAAGAATAGCAAGTTGCATTTTAACGTTATTGAGATAATTTTAAAATCTCATGTTTTCTAAACATATTTAATAACATGGGGAGATGCTTAAAATATGCCAAGTTTGAAAAGCAGAGTGAGTCTAATTATTAAAAACTCAGAAAAATAAAATCCATTTCTAAAAGTTCATGAACATTATTTATGAATATATGTATTTATTTCTTTCTTTTATGCCTAAACTAAGCCCTAACAGTAAATAAATCAAAATATGAATCATGGTTATTTCTATTGGGAGTAGAAATAACCATGTTCTTTTTGGTTTTCTTTAGTTTCCTTTTTATTCCTATAATAAGCAATAGGCTTTTATAATTATAATGCCTTCAGGGCCGGGCCTGGTGGCTCACGCCTGTAATCCAGCACTTTCGGAGGCCGAGGCAGGTGGATCAGGAAGTCAAGAGTTCGAGACCAGCCTGGTCAACATGGTGAAACCCCGTCTCTACTGAAAATACAAAAATTAGCCGGGCATGGTGGCACACGCCTGTAATCCCAGCTACTCAGGAGGCTGAGGCAGGAGAATCGCTTGAACCTGGGAGGTGAAGGTGGCAGTGAGCTGGGATTGCGTCGCTGCACTCCAGCCTGGATGACAGAGCGAGACTCCATCTCAAAAAAATAAAAAATAAAACAAAAATAAAATAATTATGTTGCCTTCAATAGCAAATAAAATTTCTTGACCTAGTGATATTTGACTATGCAGAAATGTAACTGGCACTTTCCATTGGCTGTCTGCATGTCAGCCGCAGGACAGACCTGTGCTAGGACACTTTTCACGCAACACAAGTGGCATTACAGGATATTCAAGATCTGGATGCAATAGGACATATTCTTATTCCTGAGGTGCCACAAACAAAATTAACACATTCCCAATATATTTTTCTTCCCACTTAATTTTAGAGCGGAACAGCAGGCCTAATTTATCAGAATCTTTTTTATTACTGATTAGCAAGGCATCGGATGATGATGAAAGGGGATAATATCACATTTGCTCTCACTTCATGAGCAATGACTCTGTTTAGCTGATGGAGCATTTCCTTTCTTTCCTCATCAAATGCAGCTCAAAGGTTTGTCTCTGTAATGCACAGATGCCAGATGCTCTCCCTAATTAGTATTTCATGCTCCACAGTGACAGTCTCCAAACTTTGTCCATCATTTGCCAACGTGAGGGCCTGGATTCCTTTCTCCATCCCAAGTTCCATAGCAGCCTCTTTTGCTGACCTTACAGGGGCTGGCTTTGTGGACTATTATTTGTGGGAGGCTATTTTCAGTGCCTTCTATTGAATATAGGGTTGGTGTGATCATATGTGATCACGAACTGCAGCTACATGGGTGGCAGTGTCCAGGGACCCTGAGAATCAACCCTAGAAATGCCCCTCTTGCTCCAGTTTCTCACTGCAGCCCCTCCATTGTGAGTGATCAGTCATCACTGGTAACCGTCTCATCTTCCAGGACAGAGGAAGAGTCAGATATGGAGAGTCTTCTCTGGGGAACAATTGACCATCCTTAGTAGATAGACCATTTAAACAAGTATGACAGTCACCAGGACGTTTCATACATACTTTATCTTCCCTTCTGAGCATAAGCCCACTGTCATGGACCGAATCTTTGTGTTCACCAAAATTCATAAATCGATGACTTAACCCCACTGTGATGGTATTTGGAGATAGGGCCTTTATGGAGCCACGTTCCCAATGATGGTTCATCCCTCAGCCCAGGACCCAGAGTGAAAGAAAGACAAACAAAAGCCCCATGCTAATTTTTCATACATTTTCAAACTAAAATACTTTACATGTATTCCTTTGGATGTATTTAATATTACATAATGAGCATGAAAATTTTAAATAAATTATTACATTGCATTGAAGTAGTTGCAACACAATGCACACACATTTATTTATTTACATTCATAAATGTTCATGAGGGTGTAACCCTTTTAATGGCATTAGTGGTCTTATAAGAAGAGGGACCAGAGAGCTCGCTCCTTCTCTCACTGTCTCTCCACCACGTGAGGACACAGTGAGAAGGCATACATCTGCACATCAGGAAGCAGCCCCACAGGAGGAACTGAATCAGCAGAACCTTGATCTTGGACTTCTCAGCCCCCAGAACTGTGAGACATAAATGTCTGTTGTTTGAGCCATCACTATACGGTATTTTGTTATAGCAGCCTAAGCTAAGACACCCACCAGCCTGAAGGTAAGTGTGGTCATATGATTTGCTATAGCCTGTGAAATGTGAGCACAAGCAGCATCTCACCTGTGGGAGGGAGCATTTAGAGACAGACAGTGCTCCACCACGTTCTCTCTTCTACCTTGCAACAATGACTGGCTGTGTTAGTCCATCTTCACACTGCTGATAAAGACATGCCCAAGACTGGGTGACTTATAAAGGAAAGAGGTTTAATTGACTCTCAGTTCCACATGAGGCCTCCCCGGCCTCACAATCACGGCAAAAGATGAAGGAAGAGCAAAAGGACTTCTTACATGGCAACAGGCAAAGAGAGAGCATGAGAACCAAGTGAAAAGGGTTTCCCCTCATAAAACCATCAGATCTTCTGAGACTTATTCACCACCACTACACAGTATGGGGGAAACTGCCGCCATATTTAATTCTCTCCCAGCAGATCCCTCCCACAACACATGGGAATTATGGGAGCTACAATTCAAGATGAGATTTGGGTGGGGACACAGCCAAACCATATCACCAGCCACGTTCCCAATGATGGTTCATCCCTCAGCCCAGGACCCAGAGTGAAAGAAAGACAAACAAAAGCTCCATGCTAATTTTCATACATTTTCAAACCAAAATACTTTACATTATTCCTTTGGATGTATCAAGTATTACATAATGAGCATGAAAATTGTAAATAAATTATTACATTGCATTGAGGTAGTTGCAACAGAATGCACACAGTGACTACAGAAACTTAATCCACCCTGCTTCTATGTCTAGCACAGTGATTCACTTGCAGCCTTTGGAGTCCCTCAGGTCAACAGTCCCATTTGTTTCATTTAATGTTTACAATAGTCTTCTGTGGCAGGAATATTACCTTTATTTTGCAGACTAGGAAATGAAAATTCAGGGAAATGAAGTCATTGCCCAACGCCACAAGGCTTGTAAGTGGCAGAGCCTAGAATCCCATTCAGATCTTGCTACTGCGGAAGTCGGTGACCTAACCTCTTTACTCTCTCCTCCCTCCACCCAGGGAGCTGAAGTCACTCAAAACACCTTCTGGACGTTCAAGTCAGTGACCATCTTTCTTAGTTCATTAAAGCTAATATAACAAAGTAACATAAAATGAATAACCTATACACAGCAGAAATTTATTTCTCACAGCTATGGAGACTGGAAAGTCCAGGATCTAAGATGCTTTGTTGGGTTTGAGGGCCTGCTTCCTGGCTTACGGATGGTGTCTTCTTGCTGTGTCCTCACATGGTGGAAGGGGCAAAGCAGCTCTCTGGGCCTTCTTTTTTTTCTTTTATTTATTTATTTATTTATTTATTTATTTATTTATTTATTTATTTTGAGACAGAGTTTCACTCTTTCTGCCCAGGCTGGAGTGCAATGGCGCAATCTCGGCTCACTGCAACCTCTGCCTTCCCGGTTCAAGAGGTTCTCCTGCCTCAGCCTCCCGAGTAGCTGGGATTACAGGCATGTGCCACCACATCCAGCTAATTTTTGTATTTTTAGTAGAGACGGGGTTTCTCCATGTTGGCCAGGATGGTCTCGAACTCCCGACCTCAGGTGATCTGCCCGTCTCGGCCTCCCAAAGTGTTGGGATTACAGGCGTGAGCCACCATGCCCGGCCTGGGCCCTCTTTTATAAGGGCACTCATCCCATCCATGCAGGCTCTGTTCTCAAGACCTAATCGCCTCCCCGAGGCCCCACCCCCTGCCACCATCACACTGGGGGTCGGGATTTCAACACATGAATGTTGAAAGGACACAAGCATTCAGACGATAGCATCACCCCAGGCCTCAATTTTATCACCTATGAAAGACTAAAGTGTACACAGTCATAAAGCCTGAGTGGTTAAGCTCATCTTGATAATCATGCTGACTTCCTTCTTCACAAACAGACTCTGGTCACAGGAATTCCTGGAACTATTAATTTTAGTGGAATTGCTGCCAGAGATAGAGGCACTGAAAGACAGTGCCAAGAGGGCTGACCATAGCATACCTGTTTTGTTCCTGGCACACACTCATGGTGTGCCCCATCCAGGGCTCCATGACCTTCCCCTGAGCCAGGAAGCTTGCATCAACTCTTCGGGGGCTCATGGGGCAGCTTGGTAGCAAGGATAAAATACAAGATCTGGAGACAAGCCCTGGATCTCTCATGTGCAACCTGTGCAACTCAGACAAATTACTTAATCTCTTGTGTCCTCATCTGCAAAATGGGGTACCAGTCATACTTACTTCAAATGTTTTTTGAGAGCAGGAACTAAAAGCAAGCATTTAGCAGCACCTGGCACTAGGCACGCCTTTATTAATTCATAGTTGGCTTTTCCAGGTATTCAGAAAGTCCACCGTATGCCTTAGATTCCTCTGGGAAGAGGAACAATTCCATCAACATGAGGCAGCCACTGTGTAAGTTTTAAGCCAGCCTTAAAGTAGAGTCACAAAGAGACAGAGATTCACTCAGCAAAGCCTTAAAAAGCAATGCAGTTTGTGTAGTGTGTGTGTGTTTGTGTGTCCATGTGCATGTGTAAAAGTTTATATGACAGGAAACAACGTACAATATTTATTCAATATCGCTCCTTCTCTCCCATCTTTCCCACTTGGGACAGCTACTAAACACTCTCTCGGCCTCCATTCCTCCCCTCTGGCCTGCTGCCTTGCTGCCTCTGTGCACTTCTTGCTCCACTTCATCCTGCCCCACCCAACACCCCAAGAACCTCTCCGTCCCACCCCAACCTGGATGTTCAGCACATCTCTAAATCATTTATCCGTGACCCTCATTTGTTCTCTGAGATTAACCCACCAGGATACTGACAGAGTGAGTGTCAAGATGAACCCAGGGGTCCAGAATGCATCAGACTCACAGTAAAATGAGACCGCCACTCCAGGACAGGATGAATTCTGGACAAAGGACTAAACACTAGGGATCGAGTGATGGCTTTGTTGGTTGTTTTATTTTCTTTTTATTGTTGTTTTGCACATTTTCATGTAGCAGGTAGGAATCACTGATCACACATTCACGAATGGTCAAGATGAAGAACTATATTTATTTTTTCCTTGCTAAAATTCAAAATCCCTATCCTGGTTGGGCTGATGAGATTTTCTGAACTGATAAAATCTATCATTCATTCCAAGAGCAGCAAGCAGTCCTGAATTCCCCACACTGACCCCCACCATCAAGTTAAAACTAGAACATGACTAGGTAGATGACTGCTATGTATTACTCACAGACTGCATCTTCATCTCCCTCTCTGCAGCAACCATTTTCATTCATTATGTTTTAACTTCCTTTACTTCCTATTACTTATCTCCTATGGGATGCATATGTATATGTGCACACATGTATATATAGTTTGTCTGATATATAAATGAATCATTTGGCTATTTAGTTATTTTGCTTTCCTTGTTTTATTTTGCTTTACCTATGTTGATAAGTGTAGCTCTAGTTCATGCCTATTTACTACTGGATTCTTAGTTACACTTCTTAGTTCATTCTTTCATTGACTCTTATTTATCCTTACTTATTCTTCTGCCTTAGTCACTCACACTCTTTCCAGCATTAGGCTGCTGTAAACTTCCCTGTGCATGCTTCCTGTTCTACATGTGCAAGTATTACTCTAGGTTATATACCTACAAATGAAAATACTAAGCCAACCTTATATGCACATTTTCAACTATGCATGGCAATTCCAAGCTGATTTCTTTTCTTTTCTTTTCTTTTTTTTTTTGAGACAGAGTCTCGCTCTGTCGCCCAGGCTGGAGTGCAGTGGCCGGATCTCAGCTCACTGCAAGCTCCGCCTCCAGGGTTTACGCCATTCTCCTGCCTCAGCCTCCTGAGTAGCTGGGACTACAGGTGCCTGCCACCTCGCCCGGCTAGTTTTTTGTATTTTTTAGTAGAGATGGAGTTTCACCACGTTAGCCAGGATGGTCTCGATCTCCTGACCTCGTGATCTGCCCGTCTCGGCCTCCCAAAGTGCTGGGATTACAGGCGTGAGCCACCGCGCCCGGCCACCAAGCTGATTTCTTAAGAAGTTGTACCAATTTATGTCTCTACCTGTAGTAGACAGGACCTCATATTGTCGCTTTACATGTTGGGAATTGTATTAGTCCGTTCTCACACTGCTAATAAAGACATACCCAGTCTCTGGGTAATTTATAATGATTTATAAAGGAAACAGGTTTAATTGACTCACAGCTCTGCATGGCTGGGGAGGCCTCAGGAAACTTACAATCATGGCAGAAGGGGAAGCAAACACATCTGTCTTCACACGGTGGCAGCAAGGAGAAGTGTCCAGCAAAAAGAGGGAAAAGCCCCTCAAAAAACCATCAGGTCTCATGAGAACTCACTATCACAATAACAGTTATGAGGGTAACTGCCCCCATGATTAAATTACCTCCCACTGGGTCCCTCCTACAACACATGGAGATTATGGTAACCACAATTTAAGATCAGATTTGGATGGAAACACAGCCAAACCATATCAGGAATTTTAACTTCTGACTTTTTGCGGGGAGTCCACCCATGCTATGGCCTGAAATTTTGTGTTCTGAGAAATTCGTATGTTGAAACCTAATCACCAATGCAATAATGGAGCCTTTAGAAGGTGATTAGGTCACAAACTCCTCATGAATGGAATTAGTTCCCTTATAAAAGAGCCCCCAAACGGCTTGCTGGTATCTTCCACCATGAATGGCCAGTGGCTTCTTGAGCCTCAGAAACTAAACTGACCAAGAGTCTAAGATGAGCGTGAGGAAGGCAGTTGATTGGGATTTTCAACTTCAGCAGAAAGAAAAACAGCAAAGGAAGAAAGCTTGCAGCTGGCTCACTGAAAGCAAGCTAGTCTCAGTTTTTATTCTTCTTTGGGCCTCATCCAGGTAACATCATCAAATATTTCAGGTGGTCCCTTGGCTACACCTGTGCAGTCTGTCATCACGCTTCTTCATACACCCCATGTCTTATTAGCATCTGAAATATCCACCCAGGGGTATAATTTTTACTATTAAAATGATGCAAAGTTTGGGGTAGGGCAAGCTAAAACCCTATGGCACACGTGTATTTGGGGAGGGTCTTTTGGAAAGTCCCTATGCTAACGGCCAAGATGTTTGTGGTTAGAGTGCTCTATTTCTTCTAGGTCTGATTAGTTAATTTTGTGACAGGAAGTGTTAGTGGCTGCAAGGCTATGGATCTGGGTGCAGCCGTAGTCAGCACAGCATGTAAAAAAATAGCTGGGAGAGTCCCTTGTCCTGCATTCCCTATCTACCTCATGAGTATCCATTGAGAAGAGGCTGCCTATAAGGAATAGGCTCTCACCAGACACTGAATCTCCCAGTGCCTTGATCTTGGACTTCCCAGCCTCCAGAACCAGAAAAATGCAGTAAACATTTGTTCATTATAAGCTGCTTAGTTTGGATATTTTGTTACTGCAGTCCAAACTAAGAGAACCCCAATGAAAGACTTTTGCCATGGTTGCAGGATCTGACAGTATCAAGGCACTGGGGAAGGGCTCCATCTGTTTATTGAGTCCTCTAACAGCTCACATCATGTGGGGAAGCTATTTGGCCTGTAAGGCACAGCTCTGTGGAGCTGATGACTCTCCCATTTCACTTGCAGCTCTGTCAAAATATTACTTCTTCTTAGAGTGTCTCTGTAGTACTCCGTCTTAAAGAGAACTTCCTTCCCAGACACTATCCCTCAATAACAAGTGCTACATATGCCACCATCTGAAATTTAATCGAATATTTCTTTGTTTTCTGGTTTGTACTCTGCCTCACCCTCTAGATCGTCATTGTATATCACGGTCACCATAAGCCACATGGGGCTACTGAGCACTTCAAATGGGTCTAGTCCAAAATGGGAGTTGCTATATGTATAAAATACACACACCACCTTTCCAAGTTTAGTATGAAAAAAAATTAAAATATATCATTAATAATCTATATTAGGCTGGGCGCGGTGGCTCAAGCCTGTAATCCCAGCACTTTGGGAGGCCGAGACGGGCGGATCACGAGGTCAGGAGATCAAGACCATCCTGGCTAACATGGTGAAACCCCGTCTCTACTAAAAAATACAAAAAACTAGCCGGGCGAGGTGGCGGGCACCTGTAGTCCCAGCTACTTGGGAGGCTGAGGCAGGAGAATGGCGTGAACCCGAGAGGCGGAGCTTGCAGTGAGCTGAGATCCGGCCACTGCACTCCAGCCTGGGCGACAGAGCGAGACTCTGTCTCAAAAAATAATAATAATAATTTATATTACATATTTAAATAAAAATATTTTAGATATATTGAAACTGTCTTTGCAAAATTATGACTGAGACAGTGAAAGAGATCTAATTTAATTGACTCCATCTTGCTTCTAACCTCCAAGTTGTCCTTGTTCATTCCTGGGCGTAGGCTAAACTAACTTTGGCAGAAACTTGGTTTGTAGTTTATAGTTTAAACAAAGAGGATAACAGCCCCTTTGCAAAGCCGACCTCCTTCTTGCCTGGGGACTAGATTGCCTTTGTAGGACTAACATCAGTCACAAGATTAGAAATTATGGTTTAGCAGTCATGCAACTGGAGGACATAAGATTCTGACCCTCCCTAAACTGCCCCTAAGATCAGTGCTCGAGACATTTTGCAGACTGCCCTTGATGGATCAACTGGCACCACCCAGATGGATAAACTGGTTCATGTGATCTTGAGACCCACACCCAGGTACTGACTCAGTACAAGAAGACAGCTTCAAATCCCTATGATTTCATCTCTGACCAATCAGTGTTACTGGTTCACTGGCTTCCCCCCACTCACCAAGTTGCCCTTAAAAACTCTGCTTCCCGAATGCTCCAAGAGGCTGATTTGAATAATAAAAAAACTCCAGTCTCCTGCACAGCCATATTTGTGTGAATTACTCTTTCTCTATTGAAATTCCCCTGTCTTGATGAATCAGCTTTCTCTAGGCAGTGGGCGAGGTGAATGCCTTGGGCAGTTACAATATGAGCTAAATAAAGTATATTACAAGATTAATTTAACCTGTTTTAAGTATGTATCTTAAACTTACAGACGTGGCTTACGTTGGACAGCTCTGCTTTAGAATGTGAGTTCCAGGAGGCCTCCATTTTGTCTCTTCTACCACCTTATTCCCAGCTCCAGCAGCACAGGTGGTGCTTGAAAAACATTTGCTAAGCGTCAACTGACAAACATTTAAATGTGAAATTTTCAGAAGTGCTCGAACCGGAGCGACTCCGTCTTGAGTGATGGCTAGGAAAATGAGGCTGGCACTTGCTGGGCTGCGTTCTCAGAAAGTTAGGCATTCCTAGCCTCTAGATGTTTATGGTTAAGGGAACAAATTAATAATGTTCACTAAAACAGACCCAGACTTGGAAGTGTCCACATAATCCTGCTATCTGGATAACAAAAGCATTCCTAATTTTGCTTTAAAGATAATAATACTGATTCTTGCAAACTATACTAATTAAGAAAATTAATTCTTTATCACAAACCCTTACAGCGGAACACATCTCCCCATATATACAAGCGTTGTACCTAGGGTGGAGGCCTTCCTCTTCTTCCTTTCGGGAACGTCCTACTCTGTCCATGGAGCAGCTGTCCTTTTGCCACTTTACTTTCTTAATAGACTTGCTTTCAGTTTGCACTGTGGACTCACCCTGAATTCTTTCTTGCTTGAGATCCAACAACCCTCTCTTGGGGTCTGGATCAGGACCCCTTTCCTGTAACAAAATTGTTTTCCGTAACAGCTAGAATTGGGTGAAGCTTTACCTTGGCGGTCTGCATTCAAGTTAAAATGCCAAGTACAATTTAAGATATATTTTTAACATGAGGAATTCTCCCAGCTCCCTGTCCATTGTCCCTGAAAGGACAAACACCTATTAAAAATAAGAGGCTTAATTCTCCCTGTTGAAAATAAGGGAAGAGACTGCCCTCTCCTTCTTTTTCTCAGAGCATTTACTCTAGAAAACTTGTAATTTTAAGTAGTTTTTTTTTTCCTCTTTGAATTGTACATTAATCCTCCTAAAGACTAAAGAGGCCATTTGTCAGCTTTATGACTTAGGAATGTGTTTCTCAAGGACATGGAAGCCATCTCTTTGAAATGTAATCATCAGGAAGAATAGCACCCGTCTCCCAGCTCCTGAGGAAGGGCAGAGCCTAACTTCCGCAGGCCTCTCCCTCCAGTTGCAGAACTGCCTCCTGTCAAAAATGTAACTGCCAGGCCGAGGCGGGTGAATCACCTGAGGTCAGGAGTTTGAGACCAGCCTGGCCAACATGGCGAAGGCCTGTCTCTACTAAAAATTCAAAAATTAGCCAGGCGCAGTGGCAGACGCCCATAAACCTAGCTATTCGGGAGGCTGAGGCACGAGAATTGCTTGAACCCGGGAGGCGGAGGTTGCAGTGAGCTGAGATTGTGCCACTGCATTCCAGCCTGGGTGACAGAGTGAGACTTTTTCCCCCGCCTGTAAAAAAACTAACTGCCCCATGGGTTCTTCCTGCCACTCCATATGTAAAGACCATGGCATTGCAGTAGAGAAAGAGTTTAACTGACACAAGGCCAGCCACAATACGCAGGAGACAGAGTTGGTACTCGAATCAGTCTCCCCAAAGGCCCATTGTTAGGGGATTTTCAAAGGCAGCTTGGGGGAAGAGGTGGGGATGGCCAGTAATGGGTGCTTGCTGCTGATTGGTTAGCGCAGAGATGAAATCATGGAGGCAGGGGATGGAAGCTGTCCTCTTGAATTGCTTCTGGGTGGGTTCCCAGAAGCCAGATTGTGGAGTTCGGGTGGAGCCATGGGTGTCAGACAGGAAAAAAAAAAAAAAACTGAAAAGATACCTTAAAAGGCTAATCTGCAATACTGACGTTATTTGCAGGAATGACTGGCAATCATTTATGTCTACACCTTAGTAGAATTCAGATTCCTCTCCTCGCAACCTGATGGCCTTTCATTAGTTTTACAAAAGCAGTTGAGTTTTGGGAAAAGGCTATTATCATTTAAACCATAAACTAAATGTCTTCCAAAGTTAGCTCAGCCCACAAGCCCAGGAATAATTAAGGGAAAGGCAAGGTTGGGGGGTTGGCTTAAATCAGATCCCTTTCACTGCCATAAATTTCTCACTGTTATAATTTTTGAAAAAGCAGTTTCAAAAAGACATGAGAAGTGTATTTCTTCTCTAGATAAGGCTGATGAGCTAACACAGATGGCCACCCCAATCGCCTGGTGAATTTAAGATGAACTATAAGCAAATGGTGCTGGAAAGCCCTCTCACTAGTTATTACGTATCTTGAACACATGTATATGGTTGTAGCTTCTTGACTGTACAAAAGAATAAGATTATCTTTGCAGCGCCTCTTAGCTGATTGTGTCAGAGGCATTTGAACCAGAGCGACTCCATCTTGAATAGACGCCGGGTAAAATAGGCTGAGACCTACTAGGCTGCATTCCCAGGAGGATAGGCATTCTTAGTCACAAAATGAGATAGAGGTCAGCACAAGATACAGGTCACAAAGCACTTGCTGATAAAACAGGTTGTGATAAAGAAGCCCGCCAAAACCCACCAAAATCAAGATATTGACAAAAGTGGCCTCTGGTCATCCTCACTGCTCATTATATGCTAATTAGAATACATTAGTGTCAGAGGCATGTGAACCAGAGCAACTCCATCTTGAATGGGGCTAGGTAAAATGAGGCTGAAACCTACTGGGCTGCATTCCCAGATTGTTAAGGCATTCTAAGTCACAGGATGAGACAGAAGATCAGGACAAGATAAGGTCATAAAGACCCTACTGATAAAACAAGTCTGTAGAGGACTACGTGCTCGCAAATGAGACGTTCTGATAAGTCCTGCTCTTGCAAACAAAGCAGGGTGTTCCCGATAAGTCGTGCTCTTGCAAACGAAGCAGGGCGTTCCTTCCCTGCAAACAGGGAGGACAAAGGAGCCAGCTGCTAACAGCTGACCCTGGGGGCTTGTTTATGTGTAAACATCTTGAAAATCCAGAAAGTCAGGGAAAGGTCAGAAAAACAACAATGTGTCTTGTGACTTGGCAACATTCCACAAACGACTGTATAAAATAAAGCAGAGCACACCATTCGAGGTGGCCGCCATGTTTGTCTTGTCTTGTGTTGTCTTGTGTGTTCATTCCTTTGTTTAGGAAACACCCGGACCCCAACACAGGTCGCAGTAAGGAAGCCGGACAAAACCCACCAAAACCAAGATGATGATGAGAGTCACCTCGGTCATCCTCACTACCACACTCCCAGCAGTGCTATGAGTTTACAAATGCCATGGCAATGTCAGGAAGTTACTCTATATGGTCCAAAAAGGGGAGGCAGGAAGAATCCACCCTTATTTAGCATATCATCAAGAAATAACCGTAAAAAAATGAGCAACCAGGAGCCCTTGGGGATGCTCTGTCTATGGAGTAGCCATTCTTTCATTCCTCTGTTTTCTTAACTTGCTTTCACTTTACTCTATGGACTTGCCCTGAATTCTTTATTGGATCCAAAAACGCTCTCTTGGGCTCTGGATTGGGACTCCTTTCCTGTAACACCTTCCTGGCGACGACCACAGAAGGGACTATAGTGCGGAAACCCCCAACCCAAAGGCTAAGTGGTGGGGTCCTGTAACATTAGCATGCTAAGAGACACTCCCTCCAGCGTCATGACAGTTTACAAATGCCACGGCAATGTCAGGAAGTTATCCTATATGGGTCTTAAAAGGGGAGGAATCTTCAGTTTGGGGAATTGCCCACCCCTTTCCTGGAAAACTTACGAATAATCTACCCCTTGTTTAGTATATAATCAAGAAATAACTACAAGTATCCTTAGTTCAGCAGCCCATGCTGTTGCTCTGCCATGGAGTGGCCATTCTTTATTCCTTTACTTTTTTGGTGGAGGGACAAGGTCTAGCTCTATCACCCAAGCCAAGTGCAGCTGCAAGATGTCAACTCACTGCAACCTCCGCCTCCCGGGCTCAAGTGATTCTCTTGCCTCAGCTTCCTGAGGAGCTGAGACTACAGATGCACACGACCACACCTGGCTAATTTTTATATTTTTTGTAGAGATGGGGTCTCACTATGATGCCCAGGCTGGTCTTGAACTCTTGAGCTCAAGCAATCTGCCTGCCTTGGCCTCCCAAAGTGCTGGGATTACAGGCGTGAGCCACCGCACCTGGCCTATTCCTTCACTTTCTGACTCTTCCATGAAGTCCAAGAAACTTCTCTTGGGGTCTGGATCAGGACTCATTTCTGGTAACAGATTGCACATGGTGCACATCACATGCTGATTGAATGCTTATTCTATAATAAAATTGTTTTCTCTATTTTTTTCCTTTTTTTTTTTTTTTTTTTTTTTTTACTCTATTCTCTATTTTCTTTCTCCACTATTGTTGTAGGAAAGTTTTCTGCGTAGGGAGGCGATTTTTTTTTCAATTCTAACACTCTCCCTCAAACCGGAAACCTTCCATGTTGGAAATGAGTACTTAAATGGTAGCAAAAGTTTAAAAAGTGGGGGAGAGGTTTAAGCGGAGACCTAATCAAGAATTACTTGAAATTAACAAAAAAAATAAAGCAAAAAGCCAATCTGCCCAGGTGTCTACAACTCCCTCCCCAGCCTTCCGGCCTAGTTAATACCCGGCTCACAAACTGCTGTTTCTTAAGGCCAACATCTGTAAAAACGTTTCAAAGCCACTTTTTAAAAACTGTAACAACCCATCCCAGCCGCTCCCAGAAGATTCCTGGGCCCGCAACCCGCCACTCTGGCACAGCAGCTTGGCTTCTGCACCTGCGCGAGGAAACTGGGCCCCACACTAGCCCTTCTGCCCCGCCCCGTGGCCCCCTGGGCCTCTGCTCTGCGCCTGCGCTCGGATTGAGCTTCGGACCTTCCGGGAGCGTTGGACCCCGCCTCACTGTCACCTCGGCCTCCGCTCTGCGCCTGCGCAGGATCCTCCTGGTGCTGTTGCGAGTGCTGCAGAGAATGGCGGCCTTGGGAGCGTGTCCGGCCAGGCTTTGACCCACTCCCGCCAACGGCACAGGCGGCCGCTACGGGGACCCCGGGGTCGGGACCTGGGGCGGGGGAGGAGCGTCTGGGAGTGGACCATGCCCCACGAGGATTCCAGAAACGCGCTGCCCGGAGTCGCGAGGCGTCCCGAGGGAGACCTGGCCCCTGGTGGGAGGCGGGCGCTCCTCGAGGGCGGGGAGTTGGCGGGAAGAGGACGAGGCCGCGCTCACCGGGTTCAGACCCGGAAACCACTTCCTCCAGGCATCACGGGGAGAAACGGGCTTGGGATACCGCGGCCAACCCTCTCCGTGCCTAGGAGCGCGCCCGCCCCAGCACCCGGGGCCTGAACGCAACTGGATCTCCAGAGCCCGCGAGCCCCAGAGCTCAGGATGCAGGATCCTTTCCTCTTAAGGCCTACCTGGGAACTCCGTGAACGTCAAGTCAAGGTGGGGCCCTAGAGATTTGCTGACCCGGTTCTGGATCCACGCGAACTGCCTCTCGTTTCAGAGAATATTGAGGTAGCCAAGGTTTTCCAGAAGCCTCCACTGCATCTGTGCTCTCCTGCGCGGGGTTTCCTCCTCCAGCACCGTGCTCCGTGTGTGCAGCCTCCCCTTCACCTGAGATGCGACCTCGCATCTCCATCTGCTCCAGGACCAGCTCCAACGGGTCCCCCTCCGCTCCCCTGCACCTGCAGCATCCGCTCCCTGCTAGGGCGCTCCCATCAGCATATTTAATTAAGCACAAGCACACCAGACAGCACTGCTGGGATACACATCCGTAGATGCATAGAAAAACTAAAACAGCTGAGACACTTACAAAACCCCAAACGAGATTCATCTTCTGAAAATACTCCTGCTGTGATAACAATGGCGGGTTCTAATGATAGGGAGAAAATTGCTTCTGCCACAGTTCTGTTACCCGTTTGTTCCTGATGTTTCTCCCCAGTATTTGACCATTGTCGTCATCCAAGAACCCTTATGGAAGAGGACCTGGTCGCCTGTTTGAACTGAGCTTTCTTAGGGAAGCGGAGCTTTTTATTTACTTTATAGAAATAACTCCATGTGTAGTACTCCTAGAAGATGGGAAATCTGAAATATGAAAATTTTCAGTATTTCTCTTGATATGACTTTGCAAAAATGAACTCTTTCCTGTACTTAGAGATCTTAAAGTTTTGTTGATACACTGAAAACAAAACTAAGGTTTTCAATTATATATACACATGCCCATAGACATATACATACTTAACATATGTACATGTTTATACGAAATATCTCACATTTACATATATAGACATTCTTGAGCAAAAATATCAGAAATAACCAATGCTTTTGTTTTCTCGGTAAAACAATGAAGTCCTTCAGGAACTTTCAAAGGGGTTTACTTATGCATAATTTTGCAATCACTTGCCTGCTGTAAAGAATGAGGGATACTCAGACTTGCAATGGGCAGAAAGTAAGTGCCCATGTATTGCCTTTGCTGTATTAGCCTGTGCCATGGTTATCCAGCAATGAAAGAAATAGAGTTGTGATGCTTACAATAGGGTTGTGGATAAAAGAGAATTTGTTATTCTACATTCATGGAATTTATGAATCTCTCCCAATGTCAAGATATTTCTAGCTTTCCTCTTTTTGTCCAGCTCTGGAAAGAAGGGCAAAATCATTAAACTCAACTAGGATTTAAACCAAAATCATTAAACTCAACTAGGACTCAAACCATAAAGCACTCTTAACTATGGGATCATATCACTTAACCAGTTTCAATTTAAATATCACTTGAATTATAATCTCTACCTCTTTTCTCTTGTATATAGCTGACTTCTGTACATCCTTCATAACTCAAGTTACTTGCTCTATTCCCAGCATCCATTGCTGGCACAACTCTTAAACAGAGCACATTCTTGATAAGTATTTTTTGAAAGAACTATCATTACCATGTGTTGGGCTATATGGGATGATGGATAGATGGGATGATTCCATATTTATTGAAATGAGTAAGTCTATGCTCTGCTTCTTCAAAACCACTTCCTACTCTATAAACAGGAACTCATCCTATAGCTCTGAATGAGGGACAGACATCTACACATACAACTCACTTTGTGCTGGGTGTGGACAAGCTTGGCGTTATACAGGTCTGGGCCTCACAGGAGAGTAGCATGAAGTCATGACTAGTCAAGGCCATTATTTCCATTTTTAGAAGAGGAGACGTTTATAAAGTATATAGGGTGACATAAGGTGACTTGTTTAGAAGACAATTTGGGGAACAAGTGGTTCAGGACACAATTATTTCATCTCATTTCTTTCTACATCACTGCAGGCCTATGAGATAAGAACTGTAATCTTCAAAATGATGATCATGGGGTATCAAAGAGAGCAAGTTATGATGAGTTATCCTCTACTTCCTACCACAGGAAATGGACCTATCTAATTTAAACTTTACTTCATTAAGGACTAACAATGCAGGACTTTTCTTCCTAATTCTCAGTTCTCTAGAACAAATCCTTCTCTCAGCATTTCTGTTATTAAAGTTAACTGGAATGCTCAAATAAAAGAGTACCCCTACCTTTTAAATATTGTAATTAAGCAACAAAGCTGACATCTTTCTAAAATACGTATGTGGTAAAGCAGAATCAACGTTGCATTAGGAGACTGGAAAAAGACATGAAGGTTTTCAATATATACTACTTATATAAACTTGAGCCATTGTTTTATTTCTCTCAACTTCCATGTCCTCAACTGTAATATGGGGCTTAGTCTCTATAGCCAAAAACTGTTTGGGGCTACAAGGGATTAATTAATATGAGAGTCCTTGGATATTTCTAAAATACAACAAAAGTGCAAAGGACTATTACGGTTAAACTGTTTATTTAAATCTGCCACTTACTAGTTGTGTGACTTAATCATTTAACCTGACAACAATATAGTTAATAGTTATCAAACACTATGTGCCAGGCAGTGTTTACTGTGCTTTAAACATAATAACTCATTTAAAGGTAAAAAGAAGCAATGGACAACAAAAATACCCTATGAAGTAGATGTTATTGTCCTAATTTACACATTAGAAAACAGGCATGGGTTAAGTGACTTGCCTTGCCCAAGTCAGACAATTAATGAATGGCAGAGCAGGAAATCAAAGCTGGGTAGGTTCCAGCATCCATACTCTTAGTGAAAAATTCTACACAGCCATATCTGTAAAATAACAAAATACATTATCATTAAAGGAATATTAAATATGGATAAATGAGTATTTTATTGTATGTGATGTTTACATGATTAACGCCATGTATTAGTTCTCACACTATAAAGAAATGCATGAGACTGGCTGGGTGCGGTGGCTCACGCCTGTAATCCCAGCACTTTGGGAGACCGAGGTGGGCAGATCACGAGGTCAGGAGATCGAGACCATCTAGCTAACACAGTGAAACCCCATATCTACTAAAAATACAAAAAAAATTAGCCGGGCAAGTGGCAGGTGCCTGTAGTCCCAGCTACTCAGGAGGCTAAGGCAGAAGAATGGTGTGAACCTGGGAGGCAGAGCTTGCAGTGAGTGGAGATCACACCACTGCACTCCAGCCTGGGCAACAGAGCGAGACTCCGTCTAAAAAAAAAGAAAAAGAAAATGCCTGAGACTGAGTAATTTATAAAGAAAAGAGATTTAATTGGCTCATGGATCTGCAGGCTCTACAGGAAACATATCTGGAGGCCTCAAGAAACTTACAAACGTAACAGAAGGCAAAAAGAAAGCAGGCACATCTTACATGGCTGGAGCAGGAGGAAGAGCGAGAGAGGGGACGTGCTATACACTTTTAAACAACCAGATATCATGATAACTCACTCACTCTCACAAGAACAGCACCAGGGGATGATGCTAAACTATTCATGAGAACTCCACCCCCAGGATCGTCACCTTCCACCATGCCCCACCTTCAACACAGGATCACAATTTGACATGAGATTTGGTGGGGACACAGATCCAAACCATACAACCCCCTAATCATGAAATGGACTTGTGTGCATTAATCAATATGTGTCCTGCTTCCAATAAGTAAACACATGTATGGCCCATTCATTAATGTTCTAGAAGATGGATCATCTGATGATTAGATCAGTACATAGCTTCATGACTTACAATGGGGCTATGTCCCAAAAAACCCACTGTAAGCAGAAAATGCATTTAATATGCCTAACCTACCAAATAGCCCAGCCAACCTCAAACATGCTCAGATCACTTACTTTAGCCTATAGTTGGGTAAAACCATCTAACAAGCATATTTTATAATAAAGTGTTGAATATCTCACGAAATTTATTGAATACTATACTGAAAGTGGAAAATAAAATGGTTGTACAGGTGCTCAAAGTACAATTTCTACTGAATACATATTTCTTTCACATCATCATAAAGTCGAAAAACCGTTAAGTGGAGACGTAAGCAAGGGACCGTCTATATATTTGTTAAAATGTTCTGCCATTAGCCGTCAACCAAACAGAAAGTATTCAATTTCTCTGGATTGAGGATCTCTAAAAATAGGATCTCATAGCATCAGATATCAAAGCAGACAGGCAGACACCTGGAGACACGTCTCCTGCAGAGAGAATCCATGAGAGGGCATCAGAGTTCATTTGAGGCTTACTGAGAAGGGAAGAGACACACTGCAGAGGTTTAGCTTGGAAATTGATTTTGACTTAGCCAGGTGTTGATTTGTTTTCAAGGAACAGAACCTGCTTTGGATTGCTGCATAGATAGGGGGTTTATTAGAAATATGTGTATTATACTTCCTTAAAAAAAAAAAAAAGGTGTGACTGGACCTCACAAGAGCTAGGATTTGGAAAGCAATAACTCCCAATAAACAAGACAGTTCCTCTGTCCATCCTTGTTTCTGGAGATACCTGATCTCTTTCTTCCTCTGTTTCTCTCTGATTCTCCTCCTCATTCTTCTCTCTCTGTGCAGACAAGCTTTCTCTGATCCCATTGCATATGACGCAAACCTGGTCACCTCCACCCTGGCTTTTTCTTGCAACTGTCCAACAGAGACTGAATAGTAAATCTCTAAGTCTATATTTGCAGGAAACAGATTCTGATAGGTCCAGCTCTGGCCTAAGCCTTCACTTTGATCTAATCATCTTAAGGCCAGCCAGCCTCACTACACCTGTCATCCACTCAGCAAAGCATGAGGCAGGAGACTCTGGAAGCAGCCAGGCTAGAGAGGCAAAGGGAATAATAAAAAAAATAGTGCAGTACAAATACACAGCACCATGCCCTCAGCATTTCTAACTTTGCGAGGGTGTCTCAAGATCCTGGATTAACATGAAATGCCACACAGGGTTAGTTAAGCTTAAAACTAGTCCATGGGGCCTGGCGCGGTGGATCACACCTGTAATCCCAGCACTTTGGGAGGCTGAGGCAGGTGGATCACGAGGTCAGGAGATCAAGACCATCCTGGCTAACACGGTGAAACCCTGTCTCTACTTTAAAAAAGTACAAAAAAAAAAAAAAAAAAAACCATTAGCCGGGCGAGGTGGCAGGCGCCTGTAGTCCCAGTTACTCGGGAGGCTGAGGCAAGACAATGGCGTGAACCCGGGAGGCAGAGCTTGCAGGGAGCCGAGATCATGCCACTGCACTCCGGCGTGGGCGACAGAGCAAGACTCTGCCTCAAAAAACAAACAAATAAATAAATACATAAACTAGTCCATGGAGTTTCACTTACCTGAAGAGCTAGTCAAAAGTCCTGACACCATTGTGCATCCTCCAGCATGGCTGCCAGCCAGTCATCTGAAGATGACATCATGTATATCAAGGAAGGAACTAGCCAGCAACTCCTAGAAATGTGTGTTTATATTTTTCCTGTTCTTAATGAAGAGGAAACAGCAAATAATTTATTGGGTTGATATTTAATATATCTCTCATAGACCCCAGTAATTTGATGAGTATGGAAGTACTCATTTGCTCAAGATTTTAAGACAAGATGATAAATATTTATTGTTCTCCTGTCATGTTTATTCACAACATCTCCTGAAGAAAAGGCATACAAATCTCATCCTTGAAATGCCAAGAGGCTTAGAGTTCCAAGAGGTAATTTCAAAAATGTTGACTGTGAACCTACTATGTACAGTGAAGAGTTGGGCTAGGCTACTGGGACACAAGAGTTGAGCAATAAGCTATTTTTCTAGGTGTTCGGGATTGAAAAGGATAGAAATGCTCACTTTCTAACACAAGGCACAGCTTAATGTGTGGTAGAGTCAAAACGTTAAACAGTATGCAGAAATTGAGGAGAGAACAATTCTGACTTGTATCTATAAAGGCTTTATCGATGTATTCGTTATTTCAAATCATCTTTTAGGCTCAACTCTGAAAACAAAATATGATACTTGCGTGAAGGACGTCACTGATGGCCTGGTCGTATGGTCCTGAATGGGAGCATGGAACTTGGGGAAACTTGTTTACAGCGTGGTGCACAGCTGACATTTTCTCCTAACTCTGAAATTAATTTCATCCCTGAGTTAATCAAGGTTTATCTTGGTTATATAAACCTATTTCCTTTTGATGTAAGAAAATACTAATAGCATTAGGATAAACTCAGAATAATGACAAATATAAACTATGCCATTCATCACAGTGAAAAATGACACACCAGGGAATAATACTGATGTCGTTTCCTTAACAAAACACGTTTGTGTTAAAAAGAGGAAAAAGATAATCTATAGGAACGTAAATAATTTAATCGTGATCAGGACTAACAGCATTGTCAATTCAACCTACTGGCAGCATTTTGGACACAAATTCAGTCTGTAGTAACTACATGTTTAAATAAGCAGTATCCATGCCAAAAACTACTGTCCCATGGTCTTGTGGTCAGTGATTATAAATATATCACTGAAGCCTGTGAAAAAGTTCTTCCTGCCACATGTCCTAATAATTAGCAAGTATGTGTTTTCTTTTGCCTACTTGAAAGTGGGGAGAGGGGAATCTGGTCTGGATGCAAAGTATTCGCTTTACAGAAAATCACAGTTTTACATCATTTGTCAGAAGTAATGCAGCAGGGTGCGGTGGCTCACACCTGTAATCTCAGCACTTTGGGAGGCTGAGGTGGGCGGATCATGAGGTCAGGAGATTGAGACCATCCCGGCTAACACGGTGAAACCTGTATCTACTAAAAACAGAAAAATTAGCCTGGCGTGGTGGCGGGCACCTGTAGGCCCAGCTATGTGGGAGGCTGAGGCAGGAGAATGGCATGAACCCAGGAGGCCAAGCTTGCAGTGAGCCAAGATCGCACCACTGCACTCCAGCCTGGGTGACAGAGTGAGACTCCATCTCAAACAAAAAAGTAATGCTTGCATTTATAAAATCATTTTCAGGGAATGTCCACTCTCATAGTTCAAATGGTTATACATCTCAGGCTTAAAATGATTTATTCCCACTTGATTTAATATTTTCTGGAATATTTCAAATGGATTTTTAAGTTCTCATGCACAGTTTGTTGTTAAATTATGTAAAGGTGTCGCATTGTTATGAAATGCCCAAGTTTGAGGAGGGTATTGAAATGATGCCAATATAAATTACCATAGCAACAAACACATAAATTCATAGCCCAATTTATCCTCTAGGTGCTGAAATCTTTTCCAGCTCTCCAAAGCTCAGGCACAATGCAAATCAAACATTTAGCTGCTGAGTGACTTGGAATCCAGATATCCATCAACTCTGACTGCTATTGAATCATTGGGAATAGTCAATAATAAATAACACAAGCCATTTCTTTTAAACTTCCCAGGTGTTAAAAAGCCAGAGATTGTGCACAGTAACTTCACCTGCATAGCATATCTCTATGTCTGTCCTACATAGGCTACATTTTGATAATTGATTGTATAAGAAAGAAAAGTCCGCATCCTAGAAAATGATGTTCTCCTTCACTTATAAATTTCTTTCAGTCTTGCTCACAGCAATGACATCTTTGTCTCCTAGTAATTAATATGAATCAAATCAGAGTGAGAAAACAGACACCAAAAAAAGGAGATATCACCAGCACCATGAGCAAAATATGTAACTAAAAATATATGAGGAAAATATATGAGGCACCAGGAGAATATGCTTTATCTTGTCCTTGTTTGACAGGCACATAAATCTCTCATCGCTGCTCTCATCCAAAACCAAGAGCTAAAAATATGAGGTGGCACCTGTGTTCTTAAACAGTGTTTTATGATGACAACAGCTTTCAAGGGAACAGTGTATTTTTGGTTGTGCTATCCCTTAAGACAACAGAAAACTTAGGATCTACATTTGATTCCAATTGGAAAGTTTTGTAAAGAGCATGTCCTAAGTTCAGCCTTCTCTTTGTGCTTGTAAACAAGATCATGATATAAATTATCCACTCAAATGTCTCTTTCCCCAGAATTTATCCTGCATCAGCTTTCCAAGCCTTCTGGTGCCTGAGAACCAGGGTAATGGAAGCTCAAAATGTCAGACACTCTTTTTCCCCAAACACACAAATTCTCTTGAATCTTCAGGCAGGAATTTTGATTTAAAACAATAACCTTTCAATATCCTTATTTCTTCTAAAAATGTTTAGAAGAAAATATTTAAAGTGAAAGGCTACATAAAGGATTCATTATATATATTATATATATTCATTGTATTATATATATATTCCTTTATATATAAAAAATATATATATATTTTTTAGACAGGGTCTGGCTTTGTCACCCAGGCTGGAGTGCAGTAGCAAGATCTCAGCTTACTGCAACCTCTGCCTCCTGAGTTCAAACAACGCTCCCACCTCAGCCTCCCGCTTAGTTGGAACTACAGAAATGCACCATAATGCCCGCTAATTTTTGTATTTTCTGTAGAAACAGCATTTCGTCATGTCACCTAGGCTGGTCTCAAACTTCTCGGCTCAAGTGATTCACCCACCTCAACCTCCCAAAGTGCTGGAGTTACACGCATGAACCACCATGCCCGTCCCATCAAAAATTTTTTTGAGCTCCTGATACATGTCCACACTCTTGTAGACACTGGCTATTCAGAAGTGCATAAACTCCAGGTTCTACCCTCACTGTCCTCACTCTTATAGAGAAAATAAAGCAGAAATAGGGAGATCAGTCAGGAGGCTGTTGTGTAATTCAGTCAAGCGACATAATGGTGGTTTGGACCAGGTAGCATTGATGTCATGAGAATTTATCAGATTCTGGTTATTCAAAAGTAGAGCTGATGGAATTTACTGATAGACTTGCTGTCAGTTACAAGAAAAAGAGAAGAGTCAAGAACAACGGCAAAGATTTTGGCCTGAGCAACTGCATGAACGATGGCTCCATTTAATGAGATAATGGAAACTGTAATAAATGCACTAGGAAGATGAGGATTAATTTTGGATGTGCTCAAATTGAGATATATTTTTTACATCCAATAGAAAATATCAAGAAGAAATTTGGATATGTGACTTTAGAGTCAGAGGGATGCCTCAGGCTGGAGATATACATTTGAGAAGCATTGGTGTATAGATGATGTTTAAAGCCACAAGACTCCACGAGAATGTAGATGGAGAAGAGGTCCAAGACTCAGCCTGGGAGCTTTCGGGCATTGATACTTGGGGAAATAAATAAAACTACTAAAGAGGCATGAGGAGGGATCCAAGGGGAAAAAATATTCCACAAGGGTGGGACTGATGAGATGAGGCAGATGGTTTGAGTATGATGCATCACCATAGTCATGATGTGGATGAATGTTTGTGCCATCAGGTGATGGAACAGAGCAAAAGCACTTGGGAACAGTGTCTCAAGCATATAATCATACTTTCCACGAACTATTGAGTCACTGAGCGATAACAAAATAACAGCACAGAAAGGAACAAATAAGTGATAAGATCTCAGCCTTATACACCAGCTTCCTTTGCACACACCTCCATTCCACTTGGGAACATAATATATCTTTTAAAACATGGCATATGTGGTGGAATAATATTTTTTAATGGGAGTTCATGTATTAAACTTTTTTCCTGTAATTCTTCTTCCCATTTAGGAAACAACTAGAATATTTTATGTTTATTACTTCAGAGAAGATAAGGCATGATGGAAAAAGAAAAACAACAGTTTTGTTTTTGTTTTTGCTTTTTGCTTTGGGGATTGAAAAAATTGAAGAAGCAACACTTCCAAACTGTTCTTATGAGTCTCACATTAGTCCAGTACCAAAGACAGACAATGATACTACAAGAAAACTAAATTACAGGCCAATATCCCTCAGAAACATAGAGATAAAAATTCTCAACAAAATGCTAGCAAATGATATTCAATGGCATATTAAAAGGATCATTCACCATGACCAAGTGAAATTTGTTACTGAGATGCGAAGATTTTTCCAGATATGCAAACCGATTAATGTGATATACTGCATTAACAGAATGAAAGATAAAAATCACATGATCACCTTGGTGCGGGAAAAATTCTGACAAAATTATTATCTTTTATAATAAAAACTCTCAACAAAATAGGTACAGAAGGAATTTAGGCCGGGCGAAGTAGCTTCCACCTGTAATGCCAGCACTTTGGGAGGCTGAGGTGGCTGGATCACTTGAGGCCAGGAGTTTGAGACCAGCCTGGCCAACATGGCAAAACCCCATCACTACTAAAAATACAAAAATTAGCTGGGCCTGGTGGCACACACCAGTAATCCCAACTTCTTGGGAAACCGAGGCAGGAGAATTGTTTGAACCCAGGAAGCAGAGGATGCAGTAAGCTGAGATCCAGCCACTGCATTCCAACCTGGATGACAGAGTGATACTCTGCCCTCCGCCAAAAAAAGGAATTTACTTAACATAATAAAGGCTATATATGAATAACAACTAACAACTAACACCGTACTCAATGGCGAAAACCTGAAAACTTTTCCTCTAACTTCCAGAACAAAGCAAAGATGTCCACTCTCACCATTTGTATTAAACATAGTATTGGAAGCTTTAGCCACAGCAATTAGTCAAGAAAAATAAACAAAGACATGTAAATCACAAAGGAAGAAGTAAAACAATCTGTTTGCAGATGACACATGGAGAAAACCCAAATGACTACACAAAAAATTCTGTTAGAATGAATAAGTAAATTCCTTCAATAAAATTGCAAATTACAAAATGAACATACAACTATCAGTTCCACTTCTATCCACTAACAAGGAACTATCCAAAAAGGAAATTAGAGAAAGAATACCATTTACGATAGCATCAAAAAAGAATGAAATACACAGGAATAAATTTAACCAAAGTGGTGAAAAACTTGTACACTGAAAACTACAAAACTATAATCATTAAGAAGACTTTTTATTTGCAAAATAGAAACAAACATTTCATTCATTTGGGGAGCTACTGTGAAGATTTTATGAAAACATACAAATGGGGACTTAGAAAGTTTCTTGAAATACATCAAGTGCATAATTAATGTCAGCTATACATCAAGTACAAAATTAATGTCAGCTACTGTTTCAAACCAGATTTTTTCACCTCTATCTCACACTGTCTCCCTGAAAGATGGAGATGAGGGTCAAGGGTTTTAGCTTCAGAAAGTGTAGAACCCAATGAAATGAATCTTGAAATATATGCTAGGACAACAAAAAGAAGGTAGATATTCCACTGTCTCTTTACACTGATAAGTGTCTATTACTAACCAGACACCATATAGGATTTCATATAAAACCCAATTCCTACACTGTAATCTAGTTGATAAAATAAATAAATATCATACTGAATGGGCAAAAACTGGAAGCATTCCCTTTGAAAACTGGCACAAGACAGGGATGCCCTCTCTCACCACTCCTATTCAACATAGTGTTGGAAGTTCTGGCTAGGGCAATCAGGCAAGAGAAAGAAATAAAGGGTATTCAGTTAGGAAAAGGAGAAGTCAAACTGTCCCTGTGTGCAGATGACATGATTGTATATTTAGAAAACCCCATCGTCTCAGCCCAAAATCTCCTTAAGCTGATAAGCAACTTCAGCAAAGTCTCAGGATGCAAAATCAATGTGCAAAAATCACAAGCGTTCTTATACACCAGTAACAGACAAACAGAGAACCAAATCATGAATGAACTCCCATTCACAATAGCTTCAAAGAGAATAAAATACCTAGAAATCCAACTTACAAGGGATGTAAAGGACCTCTTCAAGGATAACTATAAACCACTGCTCAGTGAAATAAAAGAGTACACAAACAAATGGAAGAACATACCATGCTCATGGACAGGAAGAATCAATACTGTGAAAATGGCCATACTGCTCAAGGTAATTTATAGATTCAATGCCATCCCCATTAAGCTACCAATGACTTTCTTCACAGAATTGGAAAAAAACTGCTTTAAAGTTCATATGGAATCAAAAAAGATCCCGCATTGCCAAGACAATCCTAAGCCAAAAGAACAAAGCTGAAGGCATCACACTACCTGACTTCAAACTATACTACAAGGCTACAGTAACCAAAACAGCATAGTACTGGTACTAAAACAGAGATATAGACCAGTGGAACAGAACAGAGTCCTCAGAAATAATACCACACATCTACAGCCATCTGATCTTTGACAAACCTGAGAAAAACAAGAAATGGGGAAAGGATTCCCTATTTAATAAATGGTGCTGGGAAAATTGGCTAGCCATAAGTAGAAAGCTGAAACTAGATCCTTTCCTTAATCCTTATACAAAAAGTAATTCAAGATGGATTAGAGACTTAAATGTTAGACCTAAAACCATAAGAGCCCTAGAAGAAAACCTAGATAATACCATTCAGGACATAGGCATGGGCAAGGACTTCATGTCTAAAGCACCAAAAGCAACGGCAACAAAAGCCAAAATTGACAAATGGGATCTAATTAAACTAAAGAGCTTCCTTCTGCACAGCAAAAGAAACTACCATCAGAGTGAACAGGCAACCTACAGAATGGGAGAAAAATTTTGCAATCTACTCATCTGACAAAGGGCTAACATCCAGAACCTACAAAGAACTCAAACAAATTTACAAGAAAAAAACAAACAACACCATCAAAAAGTGTGCAAAGGATATGAACAGACACTTCTCAAAAGAAGACATTCATACAGCCAACAGACACATGAAAAAAATGCTCATCATCACTCGCCATCAGAAAAATGCAAATCAAAACCACAATGAGATACCATCTCACACCAGTTAGAATGGCAATCATTAAAAAATCAGGAAACAACAGGTGCTGGAGAGTATACGGAGAAATAGGAACACTTTTACACTGTTGGTGGAACTGTAAACTAGTTCAACGATTGTGGAAAACAGTGTGGCGATTCCTCAAGGATCTAGAACTAGAAATACCATTTGACTCAGCCATCCCATTACTGGGTATATACCCAAAGGATAATAAGTCATGCTGCTATAAAGACACATGCACACGTATGTTTATTGTGGCACTATTCACAATAGCAAAGACTTGGAATCAACCCAAATGTCCATCAGTGATAGACTGGATTAAGAAAATGTGGCACATATACATGGAATACTATGCAGCCATAAAAAAGCATGAGTTCGTGTCCTTTGTAGGGACATGGATGCAGCTGGAAACCATCATTCTCAGCAAACTATCGCAAGAACAGAAAACCAAATACCACATGTACTCACTCATAGGTGGGAATTGAATAATGAGATCACTTGGACACAGGAAGGGGAACATCACACACTGGGTCCTATTGTGGAGAGGGGGTAGAGGGGAGGGATAGCATTAGGAGATATACCTAATGTAAATGACGAGTTAGTGGGTGCAGCACACCAACATGGCACATGTATACATATGTACAAACCTGCACGTTGTGCACAAGTACCTTAGAACTTAAAGTATAATAATAAAAAAAAGAAAAAACAAAAAGCAGAAAAATATGGATGTTTCTATATGAGACAATAAAAAATAAATAAATAAAACAATTTTCTATTTTTCCGATTATAGGTCAGTTCGGCACATAACACTTCAACAAGCAGACACAAACTCTATTACGGTATAGCTTTTCCTACTCTTTTTAGAAGTGCCCAACAACATTCTTCAGGCAAAAAATGGAAATATTGGTGGGAGGAAAGTAACCACACAGAGCTCACCAGGCAAAGTGCTGGCTCCTTTGGAATGAATTTTCCCAGGCAGGTGAAAACACAAGTCTTCTGGAAAATTTTTTTTTTCTTGGTGAAAAGATCAGGCTCCATGACTTGAATGCAGAGAACAGTGGTGGAATGAGGTAGCCTTGAGGCTGTCGGTGCTGGGAGAGTGTATTAATCCATTCTTGCATTGCTATAAAGAACTACCTGAGACTGGGTAATTTATGAAGAAAGAGGTTTAATTGGCTCATGGTTCTGCAGGTTGTACAGGAAGCATGGCTGGGGAGACCTCAGGAAACTTACAATCATTTATGGAAGGCAAAGAGGAAGCAGGTATGTCTTATATGGCTGGAGAAGGAGAAAGAGGGAGAGTGGAGAGGTGCTACACACTTTTAAACAACCAGATCTCATGAGAACTCACTCACTATCACAAGAATAGCCAGGGAGAAATCCACCCCCATGATCTAATCACCTCCCAGCAAGCCCTTCCTCCAACACTGCAGATTACAATTCAATATGAGATCTGGGTGGCAATATGAATCCAAACCATATCAAATAGGCCTTCACTACATACAATGGGTGGGCAAAATGGGCTTAAAAGTCGAAGAAGGCTTTGGTTCTTACAATAAACTCAGATACTCTTTTGCCACTCTCACACAGTGCCATTAACCACCCAGGCTTTGGGTCAGAGTCCAGCACAGTAGCTCACCTTGATCTCTGGTGAACAATGGCTTCACCCACATAATCTCCATTGAGGAGGAGGGTGTATTTGAACCTGTGAAACACAACAGAGGGATCATCTTCCTGAAGTGGTAAGGATGGCCTTAGCCAAGGTTGTCATTGGTGATGAAAGCCTGTGTTTGCTTTGATTCTGCAGGGACTTTACCTTTCCCCTTTTCCTGAGGAACAAACATTCTCACTTATGTGGGAGACTAACATTGTAATTCAATGTCAGCACCTGGGGAGGGGGTCTAAGTAGCAAGATTTTAAATGTGGAAAGAGGCTCCCTGCTTAGAAAACCAATTCCCATTTGTTCACAAATGGAGAGGGGAAAAAAGCCGCCCTGAGTCTGGGAAAGTAGACGTTTTCAAACTATATCTGGAAGCTAGGGTAAAGCTGTAAATAGCTCCTGGGAAGAGAATGTGACTCTACATTCACTTACAAGTAAGTGGGAGTGGAAACCCAGAGCAGGTCTCAAAAATGCAGGAAGCTGGAAATGTTTGGAACTTCCTTTGGCAACAACTTACTAAAGAAAATGTGGGATATTTTCTTGTACCTGGGTCCCTGGAGCTTCCTCTTCTGAGTTCTGTTCTCCAGTCTTCTGGTTGATTCTTGGAGTCCCCTGATGCTCTCCCAGTTACTTTTCTTATTGCTTAAGATAGCCAGAGACGATTTCTGTTGCTTGGACCAAAGAAGTTTATTGCTTAGAGCAAATACTTCTATCATTTGCTTAAAATAAAAATATCCCCAGTCCTAAATCTTTATTAGACATTTCATGGCTCAAATATCTCAAGGAACTATGGCAAACTGAATTATCAACATGCTAATAAACTGGCCCTAAAACCCTGAAAAGCAAACACAGAATCGGCACAGAAGCCATTGCAATCTAATACGCCACCCACAGGAATGAGTTGGCCCTGTCGGAGTCTTAGAGTGATATACTATTCTAGAATGTTCACGGTCCCAGTTCTCACTGACTGAGATGTGGCTCTATCTCATCATGGAGCCAGGAGTAGTCACCATTATGCGATTGGTAAACACCACGCAGCCAAGGACAAAGTCTCTGCCCCCGCCCCTTCCAGAAAAGGCAGTTGCCTTGACCCTGGGTCTTGTCTGTCACCAGCAAACATTAGTCTGCTCCTCAGCAAATTACGTAATTTCCTTAAGCCTTAGTCCTTCATCTGTAATGAAGACCCATGCCAGACCCTCCCTCACAGGGGCAGGCTGTGAATATTAAAGATGATTATAGTGCAGAACTTCATGTTGGCCCAGATATGTTAAGTGATAAGCTAATGGTAATGTTAACGTTATTATAATTAAGGTTATTAAAGAGCACCATAGCATAGTGGTTATAAAAACAGGGTCTGGAATTAGAGTACTCACACTTAAATCTTGAGTTTCCTCTTACAAACTAGGTGAGCTTGGACATGTCTCCTAACTGCTTTGTGTCTCAGTTACCACATCTGTATTCCAACAACTCCTGGGTATTTATCCTAGAGAAAATAAAACTTATGTTCACACAGAAACCTGTGTACAAATGTTCATAGCAGTTTTAATTGTAATAGCTAGGAGCCAGAAATAACCCAAATGTCTTTCAAAAGGTGAGAATGTTACCAAAACACCAGGGGTTCCATCTAGGTCCTGTTGCTGGCTGCACAGAAAGCCAATCACCGAGACCAGGAGTATTTCCAGGGAAGAAGACTTTAATTGGGTGCTAAAAGGTTTTAATTAAAGCCTTTTAGTTTTAATTAAATTAACTAAAGAAGGCTTTAATCGGGTGCTCCAAGGAAATGGGAGATCAGTCTCAAATATATCTCCTCAACCAACTAAAATTAAGGGCTTATATAGCAGGGAAGGTATGTCACCATGTACAGGAAAACAGAAATTAGAGAGGGGTACGGAAGAGGAGCTGGTCAGCAGGAAGCAGGCAGTCAATGAGGAAGTCATGACTGGTGAGGGGTTTGGCATCTCACTGTGCAGGTGCAGTGACCTAGTGGGTTTCAGCTCCTTGATACTCTCTGGGAGGCCTGATGGTCAATTTCCTGAAAAAAAAAACTCACATACGAAAAATGTAACTTTCTCATGTTTCAAGACTGGAAGTTTCAATTTCTACATTTACTCAAAAGAAATCATAAATGTCCCATCAGTTCTATGGGACAGTTGGGCTGCTTTCAAAAGGACAAGAAAACTGTGGTACATCCTTAGGGTGGAATACTCACTCAGCAAGAAAAAGGAATGAACTACTGATAAACAAATTGAATGGATCACAAGAGTATGATGGTGATTGAAGAAAAGCAATTGAAAGGTCATGTACCATCTCATGTGAATGAACAAGCTACCATGATGAAGCGTAGGAGGCAGAGCTGGGGAGAAGATGAAACTGTGAAGAGGTAATGTAAGGCTTTTTTAGGAGGATGGGATATTTTTGTTTCCTGTTGGGGGCAGTGGTTAAGTGAATAAATACATGTGATAAAATTTCCTACAAGTATTCACCAAAAAAGAAAAAAAATAAGTGCATGTAAAAACTGGTAAAATCTGAATAAGTTAGTAGTGTTGTACCAACATTAATTTCCTGGTTTGTTTTGTTTTGATAATTGTATTATGGTGATGTAAGATGTTATCACTGGAGGAAGCTGAGCAAAATGTACCCAGGAACTCTGAGGCCTATTTTTACTTTTAGGTAAGTCTAAAATTATTTCAAAATAAAATACAGTGAAATAGCACCTATGTAGAATTGAACTATTCAGTAAATGGATGGTGCATGGTGGGATCTACATTTCTTGCGATCAGAGTAGAAATTTATAGATAGCCAAGAGGAACCTAGAACTATCCATGTGATTATGAATTAGAGTTGGAAACATCAGCATGAATTTGTTTACCTTAACAGAGATGACTACCTATGGAAATAGCTATAGATACACATATATGCATGGGTTAGTATACACCCATATATTTCCTTGCTCAGTTAGCTAAAAGGGCCTAAAAGAAATGAATCATATGTACATATTATATATGTATGATTTTTTAAGCAGGCAGAGTGGTGCATCCCTGTATTGATGTTGGTAGATCACTTGAGCCCAGGAATTTCAGTCTGTAGTACACTATGATCACACCTGTTAATGGCCACTGCACTCTAGCCCTGGCAACATAGCAAGACCCTGTCTCTAAAAATTAAAAATAAAAATAAAAAATGTTACCCAGTAGCAATAAGCAAACCTAGTCAGATTTTGGTTTCTAATGTCATTCTCCAATAAAAGGAGCCGGGATTCTTTGGAGAAATGCTGATAATAAATGTTTATGAGTTTATACTGATAGAAATAAATGATTGAATAAATTCATAAATGAGGGAGAATGGACAAATCTTCCATGCAACAAGAATCCCAAATAATTTGCATGGATATTCTGCCCTCAAGGAGTGGAAGCAGGAGAAAAAACAGTAATTTTACAGTGGAGAAAACCTGGCAAACAGTACCTCACCCAGGAATCAAAGTCAGTATCTATGATCTCTCTCCCAAAACACCATCCCCCTTCGTGTAACCATGAGAATAACATCAGGCAACTTTCAGTAGTGAGGGTGTTGGCATCCTACAAAATACCCTTTTGAAGAATTCCTCAAAACTGTCAAAGTCATCAAAAATAAGGAAAACTGGAGAACTGCCACAGCCAAGTGGAGCCTAAGGAGACCTAAGCACGTGCCACATAACATCTAAAATGGGATCATAGACTGGGAAAGGGACATCAGGTAAAAATCTAGAAAACTGGAACAAATTCTGGACTTGATAACAATGTGTCAATATTGGTTCATTAATTGTAATAAGTATACCACACTACAGCAAGATGTTAATAACAGGGGAAATGAGTGTGGTGTATATGGGATTCCATGTGAAAGGATTATATTAATGAACAGCTTGGTGTAGGATGGATATCTAATGGCAAAGCTTCCTTCTGGAGGAGAGGATAAGCACAGAATTTAGAATGCCTGGAGTGGTGGGAGGGGAGCATCTCTAAGGATGGAGCTCAGAGGTAGAGATGGAGGAGGCAAAGAAAACCAAACTAAAAATGAAAAACTCTACACAATTCAATAAAATGTGGTCAACTACCTAAATCTTGAATATATGTCTGCTTAAGTCAGTTTCCAGTGTAATCTGGGAGGGCCAGACTCTGCAACTGGAAAGATCTGAGAAAAAACAAAGTGCAGAGGGATCTAGGTGGGGAGGCCTGCTGTGAGTAGCAGGCATTGCTCCTTAAGCTTTGGGGTGGTTCTTATTCTAAGTTCTCTTGAGTTGTCCACAGGCATGCACTGAGGAGCACTCCAAGGGAAGCCCCTGCAGATCTCCCAGCTTCCTTCTCTCAGCTCTCCTCTCATGGGCACCTAGTATTGCAAACTCCAGCTACCTAGTTTCCTGGGACTTTCAGCTTCACCTCCTCCAGCCAGGGAGTCTCAGGCTTCATCTTGCATCTGTCCTGAAAACTCTCTCAAAGCACTGAGACTGCTACTGTAGGTTTCATGTTGGTTTCTGCCTCTCAGAGATCACGCTCTTCTGTTGCATGATGTACAATGTTTTGAAAATACATTGCTTCATACTTTTGTCCATTTTATTTTACTTGTTGTTTCAGATGAGAAGATAAATCCAGTCCCGATTATTCTATTGACAGATGAAAACGTGCTAGCAGCCCTCGCTCTTGGTGCCTCCTCAATCTCGGCATCCACTCTGGCAGTGCTTGAGGAGCCCTTCAGTCTGCTACAGCACAGTGGGAGCCCCTCTCTGGGCTGGCTGAGGCCGGAGCCAGCTCCCTCTGCTTGTGGGGAAGTGTGGAAGGAGAAGCATGGGTGGGAACTGGGGCTGTGCAGGGGCTCACTGGCCAGTGCGAGTTCCAGGTGGGCACAGGCTCAGTGGGCCCCACACTCAGAGTGGCCCCAGGCAGTGAGGGGCTTAGCACCCAGGTCAGCAGCTGTGGAGGGTGCACTGGGTCCCCAGCACCGCTGGCCCATCCAGACCATGCTCAAATTCTTGCCGGGGGGTCTCAGCCACCTCCTGGCAGGGCAGGGCTCCAGACCTGCAGCTTGCCACACCCAAGACTCCCGTGGTGGGCTCCCGCATGGCCTGAGCCTCCCTGCCGGACACCACCCTCTGTGCCACAGTGCCCAGTCCCATCGACTGAGGGCTGAGGAGTGCGGGCACACGGTGCAGGACTGGTGGGCAGCTCCGCCTGCAGCCCTGGTGCGGAATCCACTAGGTGGAGCCCGCTGGGCTCCTGAGTCCAGTAAGGACTTGGAGAACCTTTGTGTCTATCTAAGGGATTGTAAATACACCAATCAGCACCCTGTGTCTAGCTCAAGGTTTGTAAATACACCAATCAGTACTCTATATCTAGCTAACCTAGTGGGGACTTGGAGAACTTTTCTGTCTAGCACTGTGTCTAGCTAAAAGATTGTAAATGGACCAATCAGCACTCTGTGTCTAGCTTGGGGATTGTAAAAGCACCAATCAGCACTCTGTCAAAATGGACCAATCAGCTCTCTGTAAAATGGACCAATCAGCAGGATGTGGGTGGGGCCAGATAGGGGAATAAAAGCAGGCTGCCCAAGCCTGCCAGCAGCAACCAGCGTCGCCTTCCACACTGTGGAAGCTTTGTTCTTTCACACTTTGCAATAAATCTTGTTGCTGCTCACTCTTTGGGTCCTCACCACCTTTATGAGCTGTAACACTCACTGCAAAGGTCTGCAGCTTCACTCCTGAGACCAGCGAGACCATGAACCCACCAGGAAGAATGAACAACTCCAGACACGCTGCCTTAAGAGCTGTAACACTCACCACGAAGGTCTGCAGCTTCACTCCTAAAGCCAGCAAGACCACGAACCCACCAGAAGGAAGAAACTCCAAACACATCTGAACATCGCACCATCTTTAAGAACTGTAACACTCATCGCAAGGGTCCACGGTTTAATTCTTGAAGTCAGTGAGACCTAGAACCCACCAATTCCGGACACACAATGAGCACTCTGTGTCTAGCTCGGGGATTGTAAATGCCCCAATCAGCACTCTGTCAAAAGGGACCAATCAGCTCTCTCTAAAATGGACCAATCAACTCTCTGTAAAATGGACCAATCAGCAGGATGTGGGTGGGGTCAGATAAGGGAATAAAAGCAGGCTGCCCCAGCCAGCAGTGGCAATGCACTGAGGTCTCTTTCCTTGCTGTGGAAGATTTGTTCTTTTGCTCTTTGCAATAAATCCTCCTGCTGCTCACTCTTTGGGTCTGCACTACCTTTATGAGCTGTAATACTCACCACATAGGTCTGCAGCTTCACTTCTGAAGCCAGCAAGACCAGGAACCCACCAGAAGGAAGAAACTCTGAACACGTCCGAACATCAGAAGGAATAAACTCCGGACACACCATCTTTAAGAACTGTAACACTCACTGTGAGGGTCCATGGTTTCATTCTTGAAGTCAGTGAAACCAAGAACCCACCAATTCCGGACACACTATCTTGTTCAAAAATGTAAATTAATTGTTTTAGTTGTATAATATTCCATCACATTGTTTCTAGTCTGGACTATTATTAATAAATCTGCTATGAAGATAAATGCACATGTCTTGTGCTGGGCATATATATTCATTTCTCTTGAGTGCATACCTAGGAGTGTAATTATTGGGTTATAAGGTAAGTGTAGGTTTAGCTTCCATAGATCCTGCCCAAAGCAGCTCTACCTCCAAAGTGATTGCATCTCAACGCACTATTGACTTTAGCTCATCAAGAGTGTTTATTACGGTTACGGAAAGGTTTTTTCTCCTAACTCTGAACTGCAGTGGCCATTGTTCTTGGTAAAATATTGTATATCACAGCTATCACTCTTAGCTGACTGCAAAATAGCCTGGATACCATCTATGCTGTGTGACTCAGAGGAGGAAAACCTGCCCAACCATTCTTCATTACTTGATCTCACTGGAAATCCTGATAATTCTGCCTAAGCAATCGATCCTTTCCTCCCCACTTTATTTTGAGTTTCTATCCTATTTCTGTGTCTCCAAATATCCATTCTCATGGCTTCTGCTTTGCTACAGAGACTAAACATCCTTTAAAAAAGAAACAAAAAATAAAGGAAAAGAAATCTACAAACACAGTGTTTGGGATTCAGTCTTTACAACTTCCCTACTTTGTAAAAATATCTATCAAAATTCTAATAATCTGGTCGAAAATGACCCTGAGTTTATGTGTTTGGGGTGCTGGCTGCAACTCTATGAGGGGTCTGCATTTTCTGAAGGGTACTGCATGCATCCACCTGCACACTTAAGTCACGCATAATGGAACAAAGTGTACTTTTTCAGGCTCCCCTGTTGCACTGTTGGCTGAGAGCAGGGACCTTAATTGGTTTTAAAACAGTCAAATTTAAGACATGCTGTGTCTTCCTTTTCGGAGATCAATCTAAGCACTTTCACATAAGGGTGAAAATGCTCCTTGGGGTGAAATAAACTTAACAGAAAAATCTAAATATTCTCTCCAAATAGCTCAAGTTCATGTTTGTTTCTAATGTTCCAAAGAGAAAAATGACCCTCTGGTTTTACAGAGACTAAAATATGCTAAAATATGTCAATACTTTGAACTTTAGCAGAAAGAATGTTGGTGTGCATTTGCTCCGTTTTGTTGCCTAAGCAGAGCTGTGAAAAATTGCTGTGAGTCTGGCCCTGGAATATAAAATGATGCATAGCTGTGTACTATGGGACATTATCTTCTACAGGGAGCTCAGTAGCTGCAAATTTAACAGCAGCCGAGGTAGGCTGGGAGCTGGAGCAAAATTATAGACACAGGTTCATTGTCCTTCTCAGAAAGCAGAAATAACATAGAAGTCTCCTGAAGACAAAATTATGAAACAATCTGTACATTAGCCACTGTTCTCCTATGGGCCTTACTATAATTAATCATAATGATTTTTCGTGCCGCTCATTTGTAACTCCAATACTTTGAGAGGCCAATGTGGGAGGGTTGTTTGAAGCCAGGAGTTCCAGACCAGGCTGGGCAACATAGTGAGACCCCATTTCTACAAAAAAGTACAAGAATTAGCCAGGCATGGTGGCACACACCTGTAGTCCCTATTACTCCAGAGGCTGAGGCAGGAGAATTGCTTGAGCCTAGGAGTTTAAGGCTTCATGAGCTATGGTGGTACTACTGCACTCTAGCCTGGGTGACAACCCCCATATCCAAATAATGATGATGATGATGATGATGATGATGATGGTTTTAAGTAGGCATTAGAGAGGCCCCTCTCCCATCTAGGTGCCTATTATAGCTTCCTTGTCTCTCCCTATACATTTGTCAGTCAAATGGTAGACTATTTTAAATCATGATACAACGCTGAAAATAAGCCCACATGCTCACATATTCTATATTTTTTAAGGGACTGGGTATCAAATACGTGGATGGGACATTGCTATCAACACTGTAGAGAGACTGAAGAACAAATGGGAGAGGCAGATCTTATTTAACCAGAGGACTTTTCCATAACTGGCATGTCCCTACCCGACAGTGTCCCCGAGTGACCCTAATGCCAGGAAATGAGCATCTCAGCCCGACACCAAGTGCTGCTACTGCACACGGATCGGCAGGGCACAGCGGTTGTGAGCTGTAGGGGAAAGAAGTGAGGCCAGCATAGTCACACAGCTGTCCATGACAAGGACAATGCTTTAGGACAAAGCATCTTCCAAGAAGAGTTCGACAGAAAGAGGTGGACACCGCAGTTGCAAGACCAACTGTCCCAGGAGGATGTCACTTCTTGCAAGTGGACACCCATTCCCGCGGGAAAGCTGTGCTGCTTCCAACACATCGCCATCCCCACTGGTACCCATGGCTTCCATCAGCCGCAAGCACGGAGCTGTTGTTCGTTTGTAAGTTCTCCCTGTGCTGCAGCCCCTGAGGCCTTGATGGAGACAGGGGACATGAGGGTTCTACTCAGAGGAGAAGTCAGTTGCTAGGTGGGTCCTAAAGTTGGGGCAGCCTGCTTTGATTCTGAGCTTCAGGGAATACCTGAGAACTCTCCAGTCTCCAGAATAAGTTTGAGGAATGGAATTGCCTGTACTGACCTACCCCTATTTAAAACAGAAATTGGGGTCTGTTATACCAAAGGCACATGCCACCATGCCCAGCTAATGTTTATATTTTTAGTAGAAACGGTTTCACCATGTTGGTTAGGCTGGTCTCGAACTCCTGACCTCAAGTGATCCACCCGCCTCGGCCTCCCAAAGTGCTGAGATTGCAGGCTTGAGCCACTGTGCCCCCCCCCCAATGGTTACTTTGAATAAACATAGAAACTGATTCTCTCAGTCTTGAAACTTGAGAAAGTTACATTTGTCTCATCTGAGTTCCTTTCTCAGGAAACCAACCATCAGGCCTCCCAGAGAGTATCAGGGAAGTGAAACTCACCAGGTCACTGCACCTGGACAATGACACGCCAGACCCCTCACCCATCATGACTATCTAACCAGACAGCTGCTTCCAGTTGATCAACTCCCCTTCCTTCCCCCTCCCTCATTCCTGTTTACCCACATATGATGATATCGCTTCCCTGCTACATAAACCCCTGATTTTAGTTGGTCAAGGAGAGGGAATTGAGACTGAGCTCCCATCTCCTCCACTGCAGCACCTGACTAAAGCCTTCTTTCCTGACAATACGCGTGGTCTCAGTGACTGGCTTTCTGTGCAGTGAGTAGCAGGACCTAGACTGAACATCTGGTGTTTTGGTAACAGTAGGACATGTCAAGAGATTGTGAATTTTATTCTGCAGCATTAGCTCATTGCCCTCCTAATGCCTCTATCTGGCCAGGCGCGGTGGCTCATGCCTGTAATCTCAGCACTTTGGGAGGCCGAGGTGGGCAGATCACGAGGTCTGGGGTTTGAGAGCAGCCTGACTAACATGGTGAAACCCCATTTCTATGAAAAATACAAAAAATATCCGGGCGTGGTGGTGTGCGCCTGTAATCCTAGCTACTCAGGAGGCTGAGGCAGGAGAATCACTTGAACCTGTTCCCAGGAGGCGGAGTTTGTAGTGAGCCCAGAGCACGCCATTGAACTCCAGCCTGGGCGACAGTGCGAGGCTCTGTCTCAAAAAAAAAAAAAAAAAAAAAAAAAAAAAAGGCAGTTTTGGAGATAGACACAGGCACCATCCAACACTGGCAGCTCCTCTGGGCTGAGTGTGGCCCTGGGCTCCAGTCTCTGCCTCCAGCTCAGGAGTGGGTCTCACTGGCCAATCAGAGCACCCCATCTCCCTGAACACGGTGATTGGTTCAGGGATGGTCTTGTGACCCAAGTTGAGCCAAAGAGATTTCATCCTGGAATGTTTGCTAAAACTGTGGGTGGAGACTAAATATATCAGACCCTCCAAAAAATTCTGAAACAAGTTATTGTTAACTATAGCCACCCTATTTTTATGCCTGTATCAAAGCATCACATGTACTTCCATAAATATATATAAGTATTATGAGCCCATAATACTTAAATATTTTTTAAATCCCTGATACAGAAATTTTGAGTGTTACATCAGATCCTTATCCTAATAATATTTAAAGGATAAGGGTACTTCAGTTAACATAACAGTAGTTCATTGTAGGCTGGTTTTTACTAAACACTACATTGCGTTATCAAAATGAATAAAAATATGCAATTTTAATGAAGTAATGACTATTTGAAGTGAGTGGACTTCGGACTCAACCATCTGAAATGCCAGCGACTGACGATCTACTTACAGAACCATCTTATCCCCATGAAGACCACACTATTCACAAACAGTGGACACAGAGCCAAGGAACATTTATGGCAGAAGAAAACATCGCTCTTTTTAAGATAAATCTTAGGTCATAGTAGGTGGAATTATTAATCCTGGAGAGAGAAATGAACTGAGGAAAATCTCTAAACATTGGCCCTAAGAAAAAAAATTGGCAAAGTATTATATATCCTTAGTGGGATAAGCAGTTGAATTTCTGATAAATTGGTTATGTGAAAACTTCCCCTTTTCATTAGTATTCATCAGAATTAAGCAGTTGTGTTGTTGACTAATGACAAAATGACATTTTCCAGCATCCCCTTTTCACACCAGGATAGGATTATTTCAGACTTGTGTGAAATACAGCATTGGTCAGCAGGCACAGGACACCTAACATCCTTCATGTTTTCTCCTGCTTGAGATGCAGCTACACAAGAGAAAGTGATTCTACACTCCCTTCCCATCCAGAGCAGGAAGGATGGGATGTGTCAGGAGGACCCACAAATACATTTCAAACCAATGGCCCACTGGCTTGCTTTCCTGTTTTTTTTCTTTAATGAAATAATATTTTCTTGGAACTTGACACAAATCCAAGACCAGGAACAACTTATCCAAGGACTGGCATTCTCCCACCTCCCACCAGGGATTGCTCCATCCTGGCTATTCAAAAGACAGGCAAGACACCACCTCAGTGTACCCACGCCTTCACCCCTTCAAAGACGATAGGTCTTAATGGATGGAGGAAGAAGTGGGTTTTTTTCCCTCTCTCTTTCTCTTTTAAACTTCATGCTCAAGTCTTCTCATCCATCCACCCAAAGCCTTCTCCCTTCTATAAACATCGGGAAAAATAAAAACTTTCTATTTCATTTTAATAACACTATTTTATGTCCCTGTTCTTGCAGTATTGCAAACAGTGGGAAGACAATAAAAATGATATCTCTGAGCCAAGCTAGGGTTCTGTTCCAAAGAGAAAAAAAAAATGGTTTCTTAAATTGCTTCGACAGTTTATTCATTTTCATAATACAACAAAACAATACCAAGAGGCCTATTTCTCTGACCCTTGGACATCTTGTTTCTCCCCTCTAAAGCCACGTTTCTTCAGTTTTCAATTCAGATCACAGAGCAGCCTGAAATTACTTTCCAATTTCATCTTTCAATCCCTAGTTATAGTGGACATTTGATTCTTCTCTCTGCTTCAGCAGAGAGAAAAGGGGAAATCCTTTTGTGTAGCAACACATGGTTTCTTTAGGGGTAATAGTCCTCCCCTACTCTTCACATATCTGGTTCCATTTGGGTGGACTCACCACCAGACTGCAGGGAAGGACCTAGTTCTAGACCTGGCCAATGAAAGCAACTCAGTGCATGGGCCATAGAATCATTTCAGAAACAAGGGCACAAGCCAATGAGCCCTACCTGGGACTCTCAGTGGCCTACTAGGGAAACACTCTTCCTTCACTCAGGTTTCTTAGCTTCCAGGATGGGAGCTGGAGGCCTTCTTTGTCTCCACTTGAGGAAGGTCTATGTGAGATAAAGGCCAATTCAGAAGAAAGGAGAGACAGAGATTGATGATGAGGGGCACTGTTTGAGTCCTAGACCTAGCCAGTATAATTTCATCCTCTTCAATAAAATGCAACCCGGCCAGGCACAGTGGCTCACATATGTAATCCCAGCACTTTGGGAGGCCGAGGTGGGTGGGTCACAGGGTCAGGAGTTGAAGCCCAGCCTGGCCAAGATGGTGAAACCTTCATCTCTACTAAAAATACAAAAATTAGCCTGGTGTGGTGGCAGGCACCTGTAATCCCAGCTACTCAGGAGGCTGAGGAGGAGAATTGCTTGAACTTGGGAGGCGGAAGTTGCAGTGAGCTGAGATTGTGCCACTGCACTCCAGCCTGGGAAACAGAGCGAGACTCCATCTCAAAAATAATAATAATAATAATTAATTTTTAAAAAATGCAACCCAGCATGAGTTGGGTCTCTGTCACTTGCAACCAAAAGAGTCTTGATAACTGCACTCAACACACACTCTGCTCCCATCTCCCTCATCATTTTCCCCCAGTTCACACTCTGTCTTGCTCTTGTGCCTTTAAATATGCTGTACCTTATTCATAAAATGCCCTTTCCCTTGTTCAGTCAGGTGAATTCTCAGCCATTCTTCAAGCTGAATGCTTCCTCTTCCATGGCTCCTCCTGAATGGGCCAGTGGACCCCTCCCCAGGGATCCCAAGACGATGTGCAGTTCCAATGGACAGCGAGTCACTTAAGGTGTGGCACCTGTCAGAGTCATCCAATCGTCTTTGTATCTGCAGCCCCTACAATCCTAGACTCAATATATTGTTGCTAAATAGCACGGAAAATGCCGTGTAACTTTCTTTACACCCTCCGCTTTCTTCCAGGACCCTGTCTACAAAACATCCTCCTCCCTCCTTTTCCCACAGGCCCCCAGGTTGTTGCCTTACCCTTTATCTTCCTGACCTTCACCATGAAGTGGGCGGAGTCTGCCACTCTCCTGTCAAACCTGTTAGGGGATGGGTGGCAGGATGTTCAGCATCTTGGCAACAGCAGCAAGAGAGGAAAGACTGTTAAAGCTCTTACCTTTTTCTTTTTTCCTTTTTGGATAATACCACACTGTAGTTATAGGAGCCTTCTTGTGACCTTCCTCAGCCTTTGAAGGCAGTCAAGACTGAGGGGAGCATAGAGGAGCAGACGTCCTTTTAAAACTGTTTTCAGGCCGGGCGCGGTGGCTCAAGCCTGTAATCCCAGCACTTTGGGAGGCCGAGACGGGCGGATCACGAGGTCAGGAGATCGAGACCATCCTGGCTAACACGGTGAAACCCCGTCTCTACTAAGAAATACAAAAAAAAAACTAGCCGGGCGAGGTGGCGGGCGCCTGTAGCCCCAGCTACTCAGGAGGCTGAGGCTGGAGAATGGCGTGAACCCGGGAGGCGGAGCTTGCAGTGAGCTGAGATCCGGCCACTGCACTCTAGTCTGGGCTACAGAGTGAGACTCCGTCTCAAAAAAAAAAAAAAACTGTTTTCATTGCTACCAGCCTACGAGCACCAGCTCTTCTGCATTTAGCATCAATACCCAAACACGTTGTTAGGAAGAGAGAGGAAAAGGGACCCAGGAGACAGCCTGTCACTCACTCACAGAAAGAGGCAGAAATTCTTATTCAAAAGGAAGTCATTTGGGACAGATGAGTGGGAAAGAAAGTCCCAAACATTTTAGTCAAAGAACCCAAGCTTCCTATGCTTCCTCTGTACCTTAAGAGAGGGTTCCTGACCCTGGCCCACCAGAATTCTCAGGAGAGCTTGCTTCAGATGTGTTACAATTTTGGGGTCGTTATTTCTTTCAGCTGCATCGTCAGCACTTCCTGGAAGAGCTCCTGTCCCCACCCTCCGGCCCCTGAGACTGAGTTGCACCAGTGGGTCCCTTTACCTGCATACACCTGCACACATAAGAAACAATTTACTGCCATGACTGAAAGCCCTAACTTGATCGCGATCCAAGTGTTTATGCCATTTAATGGCTGTGCAACCTTGGCTAAGTTACTTAACCTCTCTGTACATGGCTGTGTAATCTTGGGGAAGTTACTTAACCTCTCTGTAGAACACTTCCTAATCCATAAGTAAAGATTTCAATAATATCCATTTGGTAGGAAATTGCGAAGAATAAGTGAGTTAATCACACAGTCTGGTTTCAGTCCCACCTGCACACAGCACCTTGTTCACACTACAGCTTTCACTCTGGGTATCACAGATTTGATGGTTTGATCCTAGGACCACTGACCTGAGTTATTTGAGGCCAGGTACTATTTTCTGTGTTGCCGCTGTATCTCTCTGCCTCTGGGCATAGTGCATGGCCCAGAGATCATGCTCCATAAATGTTTGATGACTTGATGAATGTTGAAATACAAGCATCCATGAGTTTATACTGAAATAAATAAATGATTGAATAAATAAATGAGGGAGAAGAGACATCTCACTTTCTGAGGAATCATTTATGTAAATACAGCATCCTCAAGAAAGAGCATAACTCCCAACTCTTTAAGCGTGGGCTGTGCATAGTGAATGTTTTCCAAAGAGGAAAGGATGCAAAGGAAGAAAAACGATAACTTTATGGTGGACAAATCTGAAGAACTACATTAGACAAGTCATCAAGGTCAACATCAACAGTGATGAGTCATGTTGACAGTATACAGCCTTCCTTCGATGTGGTGAAAGTGTTATTTTACTCCCCAAACCCAGTTATAGCCCCAAACAAATGATGAGGAAAATGTCAAGGAAACCCAAATTAAGGGATGTTCTATAAAATTCCTGACCAATAACTCTTAAAACTGCCAAGGTCATCAAACATGAAGTCTGAGAAACCATCATAGCCAAGAGGAGCCTGAGGAGACCCCACGACCAATGTCATGTGTCCTGAGTGAGATCCCAGAACAGGAAAAGGACGTTAGGAAAAAACCAAAGAAGTCCAAATAAAGAATGGACTTTAGTTAATAATGA